>NC_060143.1:15545588-15849404 GCF_021461385.2 Schistocerca piceifrons
GGCGGGCCCTGCGCCCGTACGCGGCGGGCCCATTACCGCCCAACTGCGTGCGGGGCGGCCCTGATTGCGTCTCCGGGACCTGCATTTGTTTACGCAAACCGGCTCGTAACGCAATCGCGAAGCGCCAGTCAATACCGTTACTTCAATAGAGGCAGATTCACGCATGGACCTCTAAAGAGCTCATTGGGCTAAAACGATACACATTTATAAATCTGTCCTATCTGTCTCGCAAGAAACCGGACTAATTACCAGAAAAGTATGAAAAACTTCCAAACTCGATCAGATCGGCACTACACTACCAACTATCTGGCTTCGTACGTTCGAACATTACGGTTCTTCGTAAAAATAAAAACGTCTCCTTCTGGTCTATTTACTGATATAGAAATATTTACACTGGGCTAATTGCGAAGCTAATGGGCTTCATCGTGAATCTTTTTTGGTCCAATGTCTGAGTGGACCCAAAAGAAAACTCTGTGTAAACTACACAATGGGTTCTGTCCGAATTTTCATAGCCAAACGAAGAGTGGGAAACGGACAAATGGGGTATCAAAATGACCAGCGTCAGGTCTAGGTTTGAAACAAAATAAGAAAAAAAAACGTGTAACTGCCTGAGACTAATCACGGTAAAAAAAAATTGATTGATTTGAGGGAAAATTTAAATATTTCACGAGTAGCTCCTGCCAGTTGTGTAAATGAAGTGTCAAAAAATTCATTTATTCAAGGCTCTGCTGCATACAAAGTTGCTTTAGTGTCGTAAAAAAGAATGAAATTGCATTTCTTTCCGGGAGACCCCATCTCGAGTTATTCGGCTGCCTAATGCAAGTCCTTTTATTTGACATCACTTCGACGACTAGTGCTTCGATGATGAAGACGATGATAAAATGATGGGGACAAAACAACACCCAGTCAGCCAGCGGATAAAATTTCCCACCCGCCCGGAAATCGAATCAAGTCTCCCTCATGACAGTCAGCTGCATTGACCACTCAGCTAAGGAGGCGGTGTTTGACCATCAAAATGGCTTCCTTCGAAACAAGTACTACATTTAGCACATTTCAGGAACAGAAAACATTAGGAAGGCAAATGAGGTATCAAACCGCTCATCTCTTCATGGCCTAGCTGTTTCGTGAATAAAAAGTTGCAACGGTGTGATATTTATCTTCCAAAAAGGCCTCCTTCGAATCAAGTACTAAATTTAGGACGTTTCAGGAACAGAAGACACTAGGAAGGCAAATGACGAGTGAAAATATTAATCATTACACAAAAAAAGCTGCATTGGTGTCACATTCAGCTGTGAAAATGGCTTCCTTCAACAAGAATATATCGAAAACAGAAAACGCTGGAAAGCAAATGTGTCAATAAGATATTTTCTGAACAGAACTTGAAAATAAAACCGATTTTGGAAAGGAAATAAACACTTTTGTGCAATGATTTGTCTAATAGTAAGAAATAGAATACATCAGAGAAAGATTTGGCGCGTCTTTGAATGATGCTCTAAGCCATATACAAAAAAATGAGGTGCCAACTGAGAATTTAAAGTTCAACTTATAATTTTGAAGAGTAGTAGAGGAAATTTTTCCAGTGCATTGTGTACACCTTGCAGTCACCGGTTGTGTGACGTTGACATATTTCTACGATCTATGCTCGAAGGTCTAGAAGTTTGTAACAATTTTTCAGTCTCAAAAATTTTTGAATAAAGAATCCTTTAAATATCAAGAAAGAGAATGCGCATTCTCAATCGGCAACTCATTTTCTGTGCGTGATTTCGAGTATCATTCTAGGGCGCATCAAATATTTTCTAATCCATTTTATTTCTTGTTTTTAGACAAATAATTTCACAAATGATTTGACAGTTTTTGTCTATTTTTTTTATCAATGATTAAATCGAGTCCAACACTCAAGCAGAGGTGTACAAGGATGATGCAATTCAATCCTGCGATCCAGGAGAGCTTCTGTAAAGTTCGGAAGGTAGGAGACAAGGTACTGGCAGAAGTAAAGCAGTGAGGACGGAGCGTGAGTCGTGCTTGGGTAGCTCAGATGGTAGACCATTTGCCCGCGAAATGAAAAGGTCCCGAGTTCGAGTCTCGGTCCGGCACACAGTTTTAATGTGCCAGGAAGTTTCAATGTTTATATTACCAAACGCCTAGCCTGGGGCACGGTGCCCCATACCAGACTGCCTATCTAACGGCTTCCAGGACAAAAATAGTATGTTCAGTATCTCATACCAGTGGTTCTCAAACTTTTTGAGATTCGAGCGCATTCAAAAGGCCGCAAATAATTGTGGGCGCACTATATACACATTTCTGAGGAACGTTTTACAACAGTCAATATAGGAAATAGATACTGTGATTTTGAACAGCCGCTACTGTTAGATAGCGAAGATTAGCAGCAATGGAAGAGAGATGACAGCCGGCATGAAACGTTCCAAATACTGCCAGGGTGGCCGAGCGGTTCTAGGCGATACAGTCTGGAACCGCGCGACCGCTACGGTCGCAGATTCGAATCCTGCCTCGGGCATGGATGTGTGTGATGTACTTGGGTTAGTTAGGTTTAAGTAGTTCTAAGTTCTAGGGGACTGATCACCTTAGAAGTTAAGTCCCATAGTGCTCAGAGCCATTTGAACACAACAAGGAGAATAAGCCACCTTATTTCCTTAACCAAACTGAACTATTCGACAAAACTTAAGACTCGTTCCTTGTTATACCTGTCGTGAAATGTATAAAATTGAGTAGCTATATCCCTGGCGCAGACTTTGACATCCATTGTCTCATATAGTTACTAGACTGGGCGAATCTAAAAATTTAAAATGCTGTCATAACTTGGACATTAAAGGTTTAGCACAATAAGCCAAGTACTACAGTCAGAAAGCGTGCATATGTCTTAAGGCAGCATAACTCACGGTGTGAAAATTACCCTGTCGGTGTACTACGATCGTGGCATCACGTGAAAAATCGAGGAGCCGCCACCACCAGCCACAGGGAGCCCAAAACATCTGAGGATGGCTTTAACATAAGCCGAAACCGGTCATAATAAACATGTTATTGCGATCTCAACAACGAAGTATAGCAAAAGACCACTGCGCTCCACGGACAATGTTCTCTAAATTTATGATATCTAAATATTTCGGAAGCAATTTTGGAGGCAGAATAGAACGGATATTGCGATTAACGCGAGGACCGCAGCGTCAAATAGAGCATATTTTGCCTAACGGATCGTGCTGTGCAGTAGAGAAGTTTGGAGAAGATATATAGACAGACTATTCTCCCGGCAACTCTATATGGGTCTGAATCATTCACGTTCAGGAAAAGAAATCAAATGCTAGTCTTCGAGAGAAAGATATTATGGAAAATATTTGGCCCCAAGGAGAACTCCCTGTCACAGTAATGGAGGATATTAAAAACCAGGAACTGGCAGACCCATTCTCACTTGCTGATATTGGCCGAAGAAAGAAGAAAAGGGGACTGATGTTGGCAGGACACCTGATTAGGATGGAAGAGGAAAGGACCACCACGGGTAGCAGCCTCAGAATCCGTAAAGGACAGAAGGGGCCGAGGAAGGCCACGGACAAGATGGAACGATGATATTAACAGAGATGCAGAGACGATGGCCCGGGGGAAGAAAAACGAACGACGCAAGTCAGGAACGGAAATGATTGGCGGAGAAATGTGGAAATGCATATGCTCTCCCAGGTCAGAGCGACAGTTAAGAAGAAGAATATTCATCCAGTATTTGAGAATGAGAGAATCTGGCGACTTCCAACAAACTTTATGACACTTTCAGTCATGTTAGAAGAAAGGTTAACATATCGCTTACTAAATTCTCGCTGTTCATGCAGTAAAGCTACAGCATTCCACTAACTTTTACTACTTTTTTATTATAGATTCTATTCGCAACACATTTTTCAGACGGTATCCCCATAAACCAGAGAATCTACAGAATTATATCATTGTAAGACACATAGTTCGGGAGATATGAAGTTTTATATACAGTGATACGATTCTTTAAAGAACCGAGGGACGGGTTACTGGTTACGATATATTTTCCATGGTCAGATGTTTAAGATTCAGACCACGTACAGGGCCTTAATTTAGGTTATTATCGTAGCTAGCGCGTAATATATGAGACTGCTACTTGTACAGTTTATCGCGTCGATACAAATATTCGTACCAGTTGATCCCTTAGATTACCGAAACTAGATAGAATCCTAGCCAATGAAATATTACGGCATATTTTATATTTAATTGCATACTAAGTGCAGAGGCTGATATTACACTCTGAACCCCGTTTACGGTAGTGCAGCACGCTCGGTGAACAGCCAGTACAGCGGTAGCGCCACGTAAATGAGCCGCTGTGGGTCGTTAATCTCCACGTGAGAAACTAATCAATGATGTAATCGTTTTTCAGAATTAAGCTCTGAACGTCCGCCATCAAATAATAAGCCTCTAATCACTCATCCATTAAATATTCAAAAGGGAGGAATGCTTGCTATTTATGTTCATTTTATTGCCAGTATCGGTACAGTCGCTTCCATATGTAAATCAGTATTTCTCAGATTCGTCGACGTCGCAATAACTTTCAATTTGTGTATATTTTGAAAGCTGAGGGTTCTGAGATCTTGGAAATGTAAAGGAAGCACTAATTAGATTAAGAGATTGACTTATTATTCTGTGCTCGTCTTTCACGACCAAGAAAGGTAGATGCTTTACGGATTTTCATTTCTATAAGGAACTTAGCTACATTTTCATTCAGTGCAGTTTTTTTTTGAGCAGCTTCAGACATATTATTTCTTTTCACTTCCTCCATATCTGAAGAAAACACAAAAAGCGTCTGCTTTGGAGCTACTTTTTTGTCAGCCTATCGACATTAAGTTATAATGACAAATCCATCTGATATCTTTCGTAACAGTGATGTTGTAGACACAGTCGCCTGGTGTATAATGTCAAAAGTATGTTTAATTGATGACTTCGTGATACACTGGCACCCTAGTTTCGGTAACAGCTCATGAAAATAGAAATCATGTACGTATTGAAGAGTGTAAATTTCCGCGGTAAGTTAATGCCAGGAAAGTTGTCGGTCTTCGAACCTACGTACCACTACGTTCTAAGACACTGTGAATGGCGCCTCCTGAAAGTAATATGAACATCAAGTACCGGTAGATAAGATGCATTTTTATACCCACAAGAACTGTAGGCAAACTTTTTTTTTCACTGATCTCCTTCGGTTTAAGTGATCTATTAAACTATCATGTTTCGTGTTTAAGACGATTCTGATTTGGCAAGGTTGCTGCAATAAAGTGTTTCACACGAAGTATTTTAGTTAGTAACACAAGGCTCTGGACAGTCCAGTCCATTTGAGGAATATTATTGGTCCACAAACCATTTTCTCACAGACGCTGTTTTCTGACAGCGTGCATTCTCGTGCACCGTCTTCGAACTGTTTCTACTGCACGTAGCACAGAATGTTGTAAAATGTGTTGTTATCCTTCCGCATTTAGCATTTCTTTGGGCATAATGTGGACCCACACTCTAACCAGGTAAAACACCTTCGTACAATAACATCACCTAATCTACATCTACGTGATTACTCTGCTATTCACAATAAAGTGACTGGCAGAGGGTTCAATGAACCACCTTCAAGCTGTCTCTCTACCGTTCTACTCTCGAACGGCACGCGGGAAAAACGAGCATCTACATTTTTCTGTGCGAGCCCTGATTTCTCTTATTTTATTGCGATGATCATTTCTCCCAATGTAGATGGGTGCCAACAGAATGTTTTCGCAATCGGAGGAGAAAACTAGTTATTGAAATTTCATGAGAAGATCCCGTCGGAACGAAAAACGCCTTTGTTTTAATGATTGCCACTCCAATTCACGTATAATTCCTGTGGCACTATCTCCCCTATTTCGCGATAATACAAAACGAGCTCCCCTTCTTTGTACTTTTTTGATGTCGTCCGTCAGTCCCATTTGATGCGGATCTCACACTGGACAACAAAACTCCAGAATAGGGCGGACAAGCGTGGTGTAAGCAGTCTCTTTAGTAGATCTGTTGCACCTTCTAAGTGTTATGCCAATGAATCGCACTCTTTGGTTTGCTTTACCCTCAACATTATCTATGTGATCGTTCCCATTTAGGTTATTTGTAATTGTAGTCCCTAAGTATTTACTTGAATTTACAGCCTTCAGATTTGTGTGATTTGCCACGTAATCGAAATTTAGCGGATTTCTTTTAGTTCTCATGTGAATAACTACGCAGTTTTCTTTATTCAGGGTCAACTGCCACTTTCCGCACCATACAGATATCTTATCTAAATCATTTCGCAAGTCGTTTTGATCATCTGATGACTTTACAAGACGGTAAATGCTAGCATCGTCTGCAAACAGTCTAAGACGGCTACTCAGATTGTCTCCTATGTCGTTAATATAGATCAGGAACAATGGACGGCCTATAACACTTCCTTCGGGAACGCCTGATATTACTTCTGTTTTACTCGATGATTGCTACGAACTGTGACCTTCCTCGCAGGAAATCAAGAATCTAGTCCC
This sequence comes from Schistocerca piceifrons, assembly GCF_021461385.2. Taxonomy (NCBI): domain Eukaryota; kingdom Metazoa; phylum Arthropoda; class Insecta; order Orthoptera; family Acrididae; genus Schistocerca; species Schistocerca piceifrons. The sequence continues at coordinate 15,552,131 of NC_060143.1, forward strand.
ACGACTGAGGCGATATTCCATAGGCAGACAGTTTTCTTAGAAGACGCTTGCGAGGAACGATGTCGAAAGCCTTTTGAAAATCTAAAAATATGGAACCAATTTGACATGTCCTTCATGAGTATAAAGAGCTAGTTGTGTTTCACAAGAACGATGTTTCCTGAATCCGTGCTGACTGTGTGCCAATAAATCGTTTTGTTGGAGGTAATTCATAACCTTCGAACACTGCAAATCCACGTTAGTGATATGGGCCTGTAATTCAGCGGATTACTCCCCTTTGCCTTTTTGGGTTCAAATGGCTCTGAGCACTATGGGACTTAACATCTGAGGTCATCAGTCCCCTAGAGCTTAGAACTACTTAAACCTAACTAACCTAAGGACATAACACACATCCATGCCCGAGGCAGGATTCGAACCTGCGACCGTACCGATCGTGAGGTTCCAGACTGAAGTGCCTAGAACCGCTCGGCCATACCGGCCGGCCATTTATTTAGTACTCCCCGCCTATCTATACACTGGTGGGTCAGCCTCTCGTGACTTGTAGGGGTCAATTCTGCTTTATATAGGCGTGTCCGAATACTTCTGATCAGATAGTGTATAATACTATCACAGCTGGGCCACTTTCAAAAAATATTCTCCCAAAGTAGTTGTTGTAAGGAAAACTGGAAGCAGAATACGAAGTGCAACAATAAAATAACGAGAATGACTTTCTTTGCAAGATGTGGCAACCCTGCAGCCTTGCGTAAGCACAATATCTTTGACCTTGGTCGATAAGCTGCTCCTAGTCCAAGTGGCACATCGATGCAACTGCTCAGTCGTGAGTTGTGTTGTAGTAAGTTAACACGTGTTTGTGTTTATCGTCACGGAAATGGAACCGCATAACATTGCGCAACGGTATGCCATGTCTTTTTGCGTTAAATTGGGTGAAAACTCGACGACAACTTACGGTAAGCTTCAGGCTTTTGGAGAAGAGGTTATGTCAAGAGCTCAAGTTTTTCGTTGGCATAAAACGTTTAATGAAGGCAGAACGAATGTTGAAGATGAAGACCGAAGGGGACAACCATCAGCCTCACATACGGGTGTCAACTTGGCCAGGGTGCGTGAACTCGTACGATCTGATCGAAGATTATCCGTGAAAATGATTGCAGAAGAACGGAACCTCAATCGAGAAACGGTTCGTCAAATAATAACTGAAGACCTTGGTATGAGAAAGATTTGTGCAAAAATGGTCCCCAAAAATCTCACACCACAAGAGCTAGAGAAACACGGAAAAGTCTGGCAGCCGATCCGTTAGAGCAAACGGAAATTAATCCAGAATTGTTGACCGTGTTATCACTGGTGATGAAAATTGGTTTTATCAGTACGATCCAGAGACAGAACCCCAAAGTTCGCAATGGTGCTCAAAGGGATCACCCAGACCAAAAAAAGCTCGCTTGTCAAAGTCAAAAGTGAAATGCATGCTTGTGTGCTTCTTTGATTCCAAGAGAACTGTTCATAAAGAGTGCCTCCTGGACAAACAGTTAACCAGTGTTGCTAGAAAGAAATTTTAGAAAGGCTTCGTAAAAGAGTTCTTCATGTCCGTGCCAACATTGCTGATAATTGGATTCTGCATCACGATAATGCGCCATCCCATACTGCTCTGTCAGTACAGCAGTTTTTAACCTCAAAACAACTTTCAGTACTACCACAGCCACCTTTTCACCAGATATCGCTCCGTGCGACTGTTTTCTATTTCCAAGAGTCAAAACGGCGGTCAAGGGACACCATTTTCGAAGAACACAACATGTCTGAAAAGCTGTGACGAAGGTCTTGGAGGATATTGCAGAAGATGAGTTCCAGAAATGTTTCCATCAATGGCAGAAGCGCTGGAAAAAGTGTGTGCAATCAGAAGCGAACTATTTTGAAGGAGACAACACGAAACTTGACTAAAACGGTAAGCAACGTTTTTTTTTCACATCAGTCTCATTGCATTACTGTCGTACATCGTATTATATACTACTGAGGTGTCAAAAGTCATGGGATACCTCCTAATATTATGTCGGACCTCCTCTTCCTGGAGCAGTGCAGCAACTCGACGTGATAGGGACTCAACGAGTCGTTCCAAGTCCTCTGCAGAAATATTGAGCCATGCTGCCTGAAGCCATCCATAATTGCGAAAAGTTGTCGGCGGCGGTTGCTGTGCCCCAACTGACCTCTCGATTATGTCCCACAAGTATTCGATGAGGTTCACGTCGGGCGATCTGGGTGCCCAAATCGTTCTCCCCAATTGTCCAGAATCTTCTTCAAATCAGTCGCGAACAATTGTGGTCTGCTGACATGGCGTATCGCCATCCATAAAAATTCCTTCATTCTTTGGGAACCTGAAGTCTATGAATGGCTGCAAACGGTCTACAAGTATCCGAACAGAACCATTTATAGTTAATAGTTCCAGTTGGACCGAAGGACTTAGTACATTACACTGAAACACAGCGCTCGTCATTATGGAGCCAGCACCTGCTTACACAATGCCTTGTCGATAACTTGGGCCTGTCGCTTCCTGGAAGTCTGCGTCACACACTAACAGTACCATCAGCTCCTACTATCTGGAGTCCGGACTCATCTGGCCAGGCCACGGTTTTCCAGTCGTCTAGTGTCCAACCCCTTCCCCATGAACCATGGACCTTACCGTTGGTGGGGAGGCTTGTGTGCCTCAGCGATACAGATGACCGTGCCGTAGGTGCAACCACAACGGAGGGGTATCGGTTGAGAAGCCACACAAACGTGTGGTTCCTGAAGAGGGGCAGCAGCCTTTTCAGTAGTTGCAGGGGCAACAGTCTGGACGATTGACTGTTCTGGCCTTGTAACATTAACCAAAACGGCCTTGCTGTGCTGGTACTGCGAACGGCTGAAAGCAAGGGGAAACTACAGCCGTAATTTTTCCCGAGGACATGCAGCTTTACTGTATGATTAAATGATGATGGCGTCCTCTTGGGTAAAATATTCCGGAGGTAAAATAGTCCCCCATTCGGATCTCCGGGCGGGGACTACTCAAAGAGGACGTCGTTATCAGGAGAAAGAAAACTGGCATTCTACGGATCGGAGCGTGGAATGTCAGATCCCTTAATCGGGCAGGTAGGTTAGAAAATTTAAAAAGGGAAATGGATAGGTTAAAGTTAGATATAGTGGGAATTAGTGAAGTTCGGTGGCAGGAGGAACAAGACATTTGGTCAGGTGAATACAGGGCTATAAACACAAAATCAAATAGGGGTAATGCAGAAGTAGGTTTATTAATGAATAAAAAAAATAGTATTGCGGGTAAGCTACTACAAGATAGACACGAACCCCACGCCTACTACAGTAGTACAAGTTTATATGCCAACTATCTCTGCAGATGCTGAAGAAATTGATGAAATGTATGACGAGATAAAAGAAATTATTCAGGTAGTGAAGGGAGACGAAAATTTAATAGTCATGGGTGACTGGAATTCGTCAGTAGGAAAAGGGAGAGAAGGAAACATAGTAGGTGAATATGGATTGGGGGGAAGAAATGAAAGAGGAAGCCGCCTGGTAGAGATTTGCACAGACCATAACTTAATCATAGCTAACACTTGGTTCAAGAATCATGAAAGAACGTTGTATACATGGAAGAACCCTGGAGATACTACAAGGTATCACACAGATTACATAATGGTAAGACAGACATTTAGGAACCAGGTTTTAAATTGTAAGACATTTCCAGGGGCAGATGTGGACTCTGACCAAAATCTATTGGTTATGAACTGTAGATTAAAACTGAAGAAACTGCAAAAAGGTGGGAATTTAAGGAGATGGGACCTGGATAAACTGAAAGAACCAGAGGTTGTACAGAGTTTCAGGGAGAGCATAAGGGAACAATTGACAGGAATGAGGGAAGGAAATACAGTAGAAGAAGAATGGGTAGCTCTGAGGGATGAAGTAGTGAAGGCAGCAGGGGATCAAGTAGGTAAAAAGACGAGGGCTAGTAGAACTCCTTGGGTAACAGAAGGAATATTGAACTTAACTGATGAAAGGAGAAAATATAAAAATGCAGTAAATGAAGCAGGCAAAAAGGAATACAAACGTCTCAAAAATGAGATCGACAGGAAGTGCAAAATGGATAAGGATGGATGCCTAGAGGAGAAATATAAGGATGTAGAGGCTTTATCTCACTAGGGGTAAGATAGATACTGCCTACAGGAAAATTAAAGAGACTTTTGGAGAAAAGAGAAACACTTGTATGAATATCAAAAGCTCAGATGGAAACCCAGTTCTAAGCAACGAAGGGAAAGCAGAAAGGTGGAAGGAGTATATAGAGGGTCTATACAAGGGTGATGTACTTGAGGACAATATTATGGAAATGGAAGAGGATGTAGATGAAGATGAAATGGGAGATATTATACTGCGTGAAGAGTTTGACAGAGCACTGAAAGACCTGAGTCGAAACAAGGCCCGGGGAGTAGACAACATTCCGTTAGAACTACTGACGGCCTTGGGAGAGCCAGTCCTGACAAAACTCTACCATCTGGTGAGCAAGATGTATGAAACAGGCGAAATACCCTCAGACTTCAAGAAGAATATAATAATTCCAATCCCAAAGAAAGCAGGTGTTGACAGATGTGAAAATTACCGAACTGTCAGTTTAATAAGCCACAGCTGCAAAATACTAACGCGAATTCTTTACAGACGAATGGAAAAACTGGTAGAAGCCGACCTCGGGGAAGATCAGTTTGGATTCCGTAGAAATGTTGGAACACGTGAGGCAATACTGACCCTACGACTTATCTTAGAAAAAAGATTAAGGAAAAGCAAACCTATGTTTCTAGCATTTGTAGACTTAGAGAAAGCTTTTGACAATGTTGACTGGAATACACTCTTTCAAATTCTAAAGGTGGCAGGGGTTAAATACAGGGAGCGAAAGGCTATTTATAATTTGTACAGAAACCAGGTGGCAGTTATAAGAGTCGAGGGCCATGAAAGGGAAGCAGCGGTTGGGAAGGGAGTGAGACAGGGTTGTAGCCTCTCCCCAATGTTATTCAATCCGTATATTGAGCAAGCAGTAAAGGAAACAAAAGAAAAATTTGAAGTAGGTATTAAAATCCATGGAGAAGAAATTTAAACTTTGAGGTTCGCCGATGACATTGTAATTCTATCAGAGACAGGAAACGACCTGGAAGAGCAGCTGAACACAATGGACAGTGTCTTGAAAGGAGGATATAAGATGAACATCAACAAAAGCAAAACGAGGATAATGGAATGTGGTTGAATTAAGTCGGGTGATGATGAGGGAATTAGATTAGGAAATGAGACACTTAAAGTAGTAAAGGAGTTTTGCTATTTAGGGAGTAAAATATCTGATGATGGTCGAAGTAGAGAAGATATAAAATGTAGATTGCCAATGGCAAGGAAAGCGTTTCTGAAGAAGAGAAATTTGTTAACATCGAGTATAGATTTAGTGTCAGGAAATCGTTTCTGAAAGTATTTGTATGGAGTGTAGCCATGTATGGAAGTGAAACATGGACGATAAATAGTTTGGACAAGAAGAGAATAGAAGCTTTCGAAATGTGGTGCTACAGAAGAATGCTGAAGATTAGATTGGTAGATCACATAACTAATGATGAAGTATTGAATAGAATTGGGGAGAAGAGGAGTATGTGGCACAACTTGACAAAAAGAAGGGACCGGTTAGTGGGACATGTTCTGAGGCATCAAGGGATCACAAATTTAGCATTGGAGGGCAGCGTGGAGGGAAAAAACCGTAGAGGGAGACCAAGAGATGAATACACTAAGCAGATTCAGAAGGATGTGGGTTGCAGTAAGTACTGGGAGATGAAGAAGCTTGCACAGGATAGAGTAGCATGGAAAGCTGCAGCAAACCAGACTCAGGACTGAAGACCACGACAACAACAACAGCGTCCAACCGGTATGGTCACGTGCTCAGGAGAGGCGCGGCAGGCGATGTCGTGGTGTTAGCAAAGCCACTCACGTTGGTCGTTGGCTGCCATAGAACAGTGACGCCAAATTCCACAGCACTGCCCTAATGGATACCCGCTGCTCTCGGTCGCACTGCGTTGTCCCCGGTGAGAGGTAACGCCTGAAGTCTGGTACACCTCGGCAGTCTCTTGACACTTGGATCTCGGAATACTGAATTCCCTAACGATTTCCGAAATAGAAGGTCCCATGCGTCTAGCACCAGCTAACCATCCCGCGTTCCAAGTCTGTTAATTGCCGTCGTGACCCCATAATCACGTCGGAAACTTTTATATATGAATCACCTGAGTACAAACTACACCTCCGACGTCACACTACCCTTTTATGCCCTGTGTCCGCGATACTACCACCATCTGTATATTTGCATCGCTATCCCATGATTTTTGCCACCTCATTACAAGTCACTGGTTCGTAACTAACCATGCTTATGGTTTAGCCCAGAAAAGGTCTGGTATGGTAAAAATTAAGGAACAAAACAGGTCGATTGCTGGCAATGAATTTACACTACTGGCCATTAAAATTGCTACAAGACGAAGATGACGTGCTACAGACGCGAAATTTAACCGACAGGAAGAAGATGCTGTGATATGCAAATGATTAGCTTTTCAGAGCATTCACACAAGGTTGGCGCCAGTGGCGACACCTACAACGTGCCGATATGAGGAAAGTTTACAACCGATTTCTCATACACAAACAGCAGTTGACCGGCGTTGCCTGGTGAAACGTTGTTGTGATGCCTCGTGTAAGGAGGAGAAACGCGTACCATCTTGTTTCCGACTTTGATAAAGGTACCATATCGCGATTGCGGTTTATCGTATCGCGACATTGCTGCTCGTGTTGGTCGAGATCTAATGACTATTAGCAGAATATGGAATCGGTGGGTTCAGGAGGGTTATACGGAACGCCGTGCTAGATCCCAACGGCCTCGTATCACTAGCAGTCGAGATGACAGGCATCTTATCCGCATGGCTGTAACGGATCGTGCAGTCACGTCTCGATCCCTGAGTCAACAGATGGGGACGTTTGCAAGACAACAGCCATCTGACGAACAGTTTGACGACGTTTGCACCAGCATGGACTATCAGCTCGGAGACCATGGCTGCGGTTACCCTTGACGCTGCATCACAACAGGAGTGCCTGCGATGGTGTACTCAACGACGAACCTGGGTGCACGAATGGCAAAACGTCATTTTTTCGGATGAATCTAGGTTCTGTTTACAGCATCATGATGGTCGCATTCGTGTTTGGCGACATCGCGGTGAACGCACACTGGAAGCGTGTATTCGTCATCGCCATATTGGCGTATCACCCGGCATGATTGCATGGGGTGCCATTGGTTACACGTCTCGGTGACCTCTTGTTTGCATAGACGGCACTATGAACAGTGGATTTACATTTCAGATGTGTTACGACCCGTGGCTTTACCCTTCATTCGATCCCTGCGAAACCCTACATTTCAGCAGGATAACGCATGTTGCAGGTCCTGTACGGGCCTTTCTGGATACAGAAAATGTTCGACTGCTGCCCTGGCCAACACATTCTCCAGATCTCTTACCAATTGAAAACGTCTGGTCAATGGTGGCCGAGAAACTGGCTCGTCACAATACGCCCGTCACTACTCTTGATGAACTGTGGTATCGTGTTGAAGCTGCATGGGCTGGTGTATCTGTACACGCCATCCAAGCTCTGTTTGACTGGATGCCTAGGCTTATCAAGGCCGTTATTACGGCCAGAGGTGGTTGTTCTGGGTACTGATTTCTCAGTATCTATGCGCCCAAACTGCGTGAAAATGTAATCACATGTCATTTATAGTATACTATATTTGTCCAACGAATACCCGTTTATCATCTGCATTTCTTCTTGGTGTAGCAATTTTAATGGCCAGTAGTGTAGTAGATACAATTGGGATCAGTCATTAGTGATCTCAGATGCGAATTTTTGGCGGGGAACACAGTAGAGGCTCGCGCCCGGAAGGCAAGGTCGCGCTATCTGATTTCTCATTGCCGTCACGTGTGACCCCCCCGCCCACAACTTCCGGCGCATGGCACGCGGACGACTGCCCAGCTGGCCACAATACGGCCGGATTGCAATTCTGCTCCGCCCTCCTTCCTGTCCCTGTCTCTCCCTCCCTCCCTCCCTCAAACACCGCGCTAACACTGTTAGCGAGATGACGAGAGCACACACGGCAGGAGGGACAGCTCGACGTGCCACCAGACTTGCAGATTTCTGTCGCCGTGCTGAGAAACTTCGAGACGACTAGTTGTGCGGCGTGCCCAAAACCTCCACGAGAACGTAACAAACCGGAGACTGCAAGGAGGGCTTCTGTGAAGTTTGAAAACGAAGATTCTCTCTACTGAAACCGTCGTCGAATTTTCTAGAAAATTTAGACTATTCATCTCGAATCCCTTTCACTTCGGTCCTTCAGCTAGAAGAGGGGATCAGGAGTTTTTAAATTCATTCCACAAGGGAGCTGGTTTTAGCTTTCCGGCTACAATTGTCGGAGCACGTCACAGAATAGCTGTAGATTGGTCCGTATTCGCCTGAAGTAGACACGTTCTCTCTGTGGACTCATAGAACTGTGTGACTTTTTATGCACTGTGTAAGTGGAAGCTTCTGGGAGTTCATACACTATTAGTATGGCTCACAAGAAACTAAACTTGGGTTACTACTGGTTTGATAGCAGTGGATCTTCAGTACCGCTTCGATAACGGTAGCGGGCGCTTCTTCGAGTTCATGAAAACGTATCAGTGATGAGACAGACGCAGTGGCGAAAACTGCGAAACATAATCGTTGACTGTTGACGCTAATGCGAGAAAAGGACATTCCCGACTGTGTAGGATAAAGAAACATTTCCAGACGTCAATTGTACCTGGCCTTTCGGAGGAACTAAGCCGTACCTTGCTCTCATGTGGTTCCTTACTTGAATACATTTATTTCGCTTAGTTTGAGCATGATTATTACTTTCGATCACTATAAGGAATATAAAAATACACAGAGGACAGAGTGATTACAATTAAACTTTCGCCACTTGAGAGGCCCCCATGAAAACCGAGTGATCGTATGAGAATGAAACTTAGTGGAAACATTTGTAAGGGCATGCGGAAGAGAAATAACGAATAAACCATTGAAAGGAACACACTTTAATTTTCACAAGAGAGGGTAACATTTCTGAAGTGCGTACCACGTCTGCGTTTCAAGTTACAAACGTTGCTCCATGTGATGACCATCTGCATCTATGACAGGCTGGAACCACATTAGAGGTTGCTGTACTGCTGCCCGAAACATGGTTCAAATGGCTCTGAGCACTATGGGACTCAACTGCTGAGGTCATTAGTCCCCTAGAACTTAGAACTAGTTAAACCTAACTAACCTAAGGACATCACAAACATCCATGCCCGAGGCAGGATTCGAACCTGCGACCGTAGCGGTCGCGCGGTTCCAGACTGAAGTGCCTAGAACCGCTCGGCCACACCGACCGGCTGCCCGAAACATGTCAGGTGGGATGTTACCTACACTACAGTCTCGATAGTTCGAGGTGAACCTGTCTGGGACCACCTCGAATTACTGAAAATCTCAGACTATGTGGGAAAAAGAAATAAAACGATATTGAAAAGAATAAACCATACCAATAATGCCCCATGCATTTTTCAAACTCCAACTTCTTTATAGTTTTTCGATTAAGAGATCCTTGACGGCATTTCTTTCAAGAAAACTGTTCCAATTTAAGTCGGTTTCTTCTTCAATCACTAATAGCAACTTCGCTGAGACCATATTCGAGAGCAAGTCTTCTTATTGCCTCTCCTTTCTTAAGTCGCCTCAGTGCTTCGAACTTAACATTCGAAGTCACAGTATTCCTTTCCTTGTTACAGCACTCATTTTTAGATGTATAAGGAAAAACACTCAACAAATAAAACGAAGTAACAGTCTGCTGCACGACATTGAAAAACATAAAACACTAATTTCAACAAAAGGTTTGTTTGTGTAAACAATTAAAAACGGGGAGAAGCGTATATCTGGAGCCACTAAGAAGTGAATGGTTCAATAGGGACTGTGCTATGTGTGGGTGGGAAAAACTGATCTAGGATCGATATACTGCAAAGCAGCTCAATTGTCTACAGGGCTCGGATTTACGGGAAACTCGTAATTTCGAGGTTCGAAATATCGGCCGGAGGACGGCTTCCGAACGGCCACGTGGCACTGCCGAGACGGAACACAATCACGTATGTATCGATCTGGCGCATCGTATTGAGTCTGCAGCAGCAATTTGGGAAGCAATGGGCACCACGGTGACACAACGAACTGTTACAAATCGCTCATTTCAAGAACGTTTCCGAGCCGGACGCGCTGTAGCGTTCTTTCTACTGACCTCAAACCACTGCCATTTGCGACTTCAGTGGTGACAATAGACAGCTCTTTGGAAAGGCATCTGTTGTGTTTTCTGATCAAAGCTGGTTATGCTTCGCTGCCAGTTGGTTAGAACGAGGCCAGCTGAGCACCTTCACCAAACCTGTCTGCTTGCTGTACACAGTGGATCTACACCCGGAGTTTTGATCTGGGGTGCAATTTCGTATGACAGCAAGAGCACTCTCGCTGTTATCTTACGCAAATTTGTACGTCAGCCTGGCGATGCGACCTGTTGTGCTGCTGGTAACGAATAGCATTCCACGGCGTGTTTTTCAGCAACATAACGCTCGCCCACGTACCGCTGTTGCAACCCAACATGCTCTACGGAGTGTCGACACGTTGCGTTGGCCTGCTCGATCACCCGATCTGTCTCCAGTCGAGCACATACAGCACATCACCGGACGACAGCTCCAGCGTCATCCACAATCCAGATCAAACGTCCCTGTATTTGACCGACCAGGTGCAACAAGCATCGAACCCCATCCCACAAACTGACATGCGTCAACTATACAACACAATGCATTCTTACATTCAATATTCCGGCGGTTACGGCGGTTATTACTGTTACAGCATTTCACAATTGCAAAGGCTTATCTCGCGCTTGCATTAACCTGTGCTCTTGCAATTTTAGTCACTTAAATATTAACGCAGACAAACGTATTTACACGGTTCACATGACTCTAAGCACTATGGGACTTAACATCTGAGGTCATCAGTCCCCTAGCCTTAGAACTACTAAAACCTAACTAACCTAAGAATATCACACACATCCATGCCCGAGGCAGGATTCGAACCTGCGACGGTGGCAGCCGCGCGATTCCGGACTGAGGCGCCCAGAACCGCTCGGCCAGAGTGGCCGGTGATAGGCACAACGAAGAGACGTATGTAAATTTTCTTCTCGTTTGTTTACTGAGGAATGTTTTTACCGGAGACTGCATGTGTATCACACTTTCCTTGTGCCTGTCTACAACTCAACTCGTCATCTTAACGTTGAGTAATAATGTACCCTATTCCTTACACTGTTTTTATTCCGACCTGGAGTTTCCATTGTGTAATTATTGTTTGGTGTTACGAGCTTTTTGTTCAAATCTGTATGTGAAGTCTTATGGGACTTAACTGCTAAGGTGATCAGTCCCTAAGCTTACATACTACTTAACTTAAATTATTCTAAGGACAAACACACACACCCATGCCCAAGGGAGGACTCGAACCTCCGCCGGGACCAGCCGCACAGGACATGACCGCAGCGCCCTAGACCGCTCGGCTAATTCCGCCCGGCACGAGCTTTTTCAGTTCATGTATTATAATATGGTGTTCCAAATAGAAAGAAGAATAATTAGGACATGTATAAATAAACAGTATAAAATAAATGGACATTGGAGAATAGCATCAAATGAAACAGTATATAAGAAAATAGAACCAGTCATGAGCACGATCAGAAAGAAACGCATCTCATTCTTTAGACATCTGATGAGAACTCCAGTAAACAGAATTGGTAAAAAAATAACAAAAAATTGTGGAATAGCAAGAGCGACATTAAATGGATCACAGAAATTATGGAAGATGTAAAAGAGCTCCAAATTACAGTAGATGACCTGAAATCCAAGACAGAGAAAACCAGAATACTGCAAGACCCGCAAACCAGACTACAAATGAATATCAATAGGAGGAGTACAGGAAGAGTGGTCTCAGATGAAGGAAGAAAGAAAATATCTGAAATAATGAAGAAATATTGGGCAGACAGAAGAAAAAAATGGTTCAAATGGCACTGAGCACTATGGGACTTAACTGCTGAGGTCATCAGTCCCCTAGAACTTAGAACTATTTAAACCTAACTAACCTAAGGACATCACACATATCCATGCCCGAGGCAGGATTCGAACCTGCGACCGCAGCGGTCGCGCGGTTCCAGACTGTAGCGCCTAGAACCGCTCGGCCACTCCGGCCGGCTCAGACAGAACAGAAAAACACCTTTCATATAAGAATTGACTCTAGTAATTATATTACCTAAATATCATATTAAGTTATTGTTGAGCCAAATTGTATCTCTGTGTAACAACTTGTTTACAATTTTGTATTTTTGTCTAGAGTGGCCCAATGAAGGCAATAAAATAAATAATAATAATGGTGCTGCAAAACTTTAGGGTCAAAAATGTCGTAGATGTTTATAAACTACTTTGAGAAGAGGAACCAATGTTCGGAAACGAGTATTTAGGGTTTTATTGGCATAAAAAAACTTACATTTTATATTCTGGGGGAAAATTGAGGAGCAATAGTCGTTATTTTGTATGTGTTTACTTCTGTATTCCAGCCGTAATAATAATAATAATAATAATAATAATAAATTAATTAATTAATAATAATAATAATGCACCATTTAAACAAATTGGGTCAAAATAGAAACGCCTTTTTTCCTTGTTCGGTAGACTGACGTAATTAGGTTGTATTAATGTAGATGTAATATTTATCGTTCCGGCTGCTGACGATTGTGCTGCACGGCTGACTGGCTGCCTCCAGGTGGAGACGGAAGTACCGTTAGCGGAATGTGACTTTTTGTGTTCCTCCCCCAACAAAACAGGCCGTCTGCTGCTGGAAAAGAGGGGGGTGCCTAAAAGCGGTGTCCCTTTTTTTTGTGTTTTGTGCTCCTGCCCTCCGCGCGCAGTTGGAGGGACGTCAGGCTTTAAAACACGTCGGGCAGCGGGGGCGGCAGCAGCAGCAGCTCGGGCACAGGTAGATAGCGGCCCGCGGCCCTCGGAACGGCCGCTGTTAAGCTTAATGGCCGCGACCTCCCCGCGGCCGGCGCGCACACACCTGATCCCTGCAGTTCCAGCTGCAGCCGCCCCCAGAAATCACCCGGAGCCTCTGCCCTTCTGTACTGTACTGTACCGTACTGCTCGTAACGCTACGAGACGGAAACCTCACCAGCCCGCTGGGCTGGCGGTCGGTCCGCGAAGTACACTTCAGCGTCACTTCCAAAGCTTCGACGTGTTCCTACATTTCCGAATCCGCCTAAATGAAGGCGCCGTTAGGAGGATTACTTGTCCTCCTCTCTTCAATTACATTCGCGAACCAAAGCTGGAGACATGTCTCCCTGTCTCCGTACCACTTCCAGCCCCTCATTTTATTCGTATGGCCCTCCGAGAGATATACGACAGAGACAGAAGAACTGTTTTACAGTCCCTCCCGAATATTGGTCTTTAAACTTTTCCAATAACATTTAAGGAAAAGGACGCCATCTTTCTTCCATGGAAGATCCAAGATTATCCTCGTTAAACTCACGGAAGGCACTGCGCGAAACGAGTAGTTGCAAATAACTCGAGTCCTTTGCTGCATATAATGTCTGTGCTGTCTTTAAAGTCCGACAGATACAAAAACATTTTATTCAGAAGACATGATGCACGGATATTGTTCCTAGCAAATGGAACAACGAAATTCAGCGTATGTTAACACCATTCGACATTATTTATAAATTACCTTAAAACTGTGTCTTCATAATGGCGAAATCATTCCCTAATTCTAAGAACTGATCACCAACTGGCGAATCAACGGTGTATTTAACTAATACACTAAGTTTTTGGTATAACGAAAACAAGTTTTTGGTATAACGAAAACAGTTTTCTGTTTTATTAATTTTGCCACTACGCGTTTCGATGGATCATGAAAACTAATAAGTGACTGACGCAGAAAACTGTTTTTGTATTTATCAGCAGTTGCAGCCCTCATGATGCCATCATTTATGGACTAAATATCCATTAGTTTTTGGTATTATGCATTGCCGTGTCGAAGCACTGTAAGACAGACGAAGAATTAACAATAAATTATCTGAAGTGAACCACGACATTTATTATTCGTAAACAATCCAACAAACGAAAACGTAGGAAGATAGAATTGCCCATTTGCTGAATGCTCTCCTTAAATAACAAATCAACTGTAAATATGTTTTTCTTGTTTCTTCCGTTCAGGTATTAACTGAAAAATTCGAAATTCACTGAAAAGGGGACCGTGCTACATCTGACCTTGCGAGTTTTGAAGCCTCAGTGTACTGAGTGTGGAAATTTATTTATTTTTCACGTATTTGGTTTGCTGGCTTCAGAAGAACGCTATTAATCGTCACAACATTTAGTACATTGCCAATAAATGTTTTATGGTGCATCAGTTACGATTATTCCTGGTATAGAGCCGGCCGGGGTGGCCGAGCGGTTCTAGGCGCTACAGTCTGGAACCGCGCGACCGCTACGGTCGCAGGTTCGAATCCTGCCTCGGGCATGGATGTGTATGATGTCTTTAGGTTACTTAGGTTTAAGTAGTTCTAAGTTCTAGGGGACTGATGACCTCAGAAGTTAAGTCCCATAGTGCTCAGAGCCATTTGAACCAGGTATAGAAAAATATACAACTTTACATTGTGCGGAAGAAACTACTGTGAACTTTAGAAATCGTAAAAGACGTAATAATGGTGTAAAAATTTTTTAAAACTAAAACAGTCCATTATTATTTAAAGCTATGATCAATCCGAAGGCTGGTTCGAACAGAACACTCCTGGGTGCTATTGGAAATTGTATTCCGCTGCCTTCCTCGAATCTCTGAACTGATTTACCCACCCAGTTACACGGGGACTCCAGACTATGGTGCAACTCTATATTAATCAGATTAATAAAAATTGCCTCAAGTAAAAAAGCGTTTAGTGACACAGCAAAATCCTAGGAGTGGCCGGGTATAGGGGCCGTGTTCTTTACCGTACATGGACAGTGCTATGGAAATGGTATAACCACATTTCATTAAAATTTGTGAAGTCACGGATAGGTTTGGGTGTAATCTGCGCTAACGTGAGATACAAATCATTGTCAGAAATTGACATCGCGGAAAAAAAACGGACCGGATCCGACATGGCTTACCTAATCTCACGCTCTAGGCACAGAAAAAGTCAAAATGATCGTTCACGGTTGTTCGAGGCCCTTTACCTACTATGTGATATTAAATCTGCGTCTAAGAGAAGAAAACACTGAAACTAAGAAAAAACAACAGGGCAGGTGGAAACTAAAAGGAAACTATGAGGCTTTCTCAGAATGTCTTGATAAACTGTTTTGTAAACACATTCACAGCAATACATATGTGTTGTTAATGGAGTCTCCTGTTGTCGCAAAATATAACTCCTCCCCAGTTTCGTAGCTCGGCCATATTTCTGCTCATCTGCACGATCTTCATTAGGTACTATCCGAAAAATAACCATTGGAAAAAAGCAAGAAGAAAAGCTTCCAAATATAGATAGCACTAGTAGAAAAGGAACATTTTGAATGGATACTCTCTGCAATGTGCAATGGTTCAAATGGCTCTGAGCACTATGGGACTTAACATCTATGGTCATCAGTCCCCTAGAACTTAGAACTACTTAAACCTAACTAACCTAAGGACATCACATAACACCCAGTCATCACGAGGCAGAGAAAATCCCTGACCCCGCCGGGAATCGAACCCGGGAACCCGGGCGTGGGAAGCGAGAACGCGACCGCACGACCACGAGCTGCGGACAATGTGCAATGGTACCTACTACGTGAAAATCATTATTCAGTAAAGACAGGAAAAAAGTAGATGGGTAGACATGTGCACACACACGCCTCAAGAAGTTTCGAATAAAGGAAACTGGAGCCAAACAGTGGAACATTGGCCGGAGTCATGCGTATCGTACGAATATAGATTTAATGTCTTACGAAGTTAGTGCTACACAAATTTTGGCGCATATGATAAATGGCATCTGCAATTTCTTTGAAATTCTTCGCTCTTACGTGCAGCAGAGCGTTGTAAAAGCTCTCAGTATTAGCAAACTGTAGCACAATACCACCACTTGGTGAGACTTTCGTTACCTTTACACCATGTTTCTAAAGAACCTCTTTTTATTGCTAATGAAAAGCCATTGAACCTAAGTTAATGAATATTCTACAAACTAAATAAACTGGTAGTTAAAATAAAAATACAAAAATCATTTTCATTGTTAACGTCAAAGCCATTGATATTTTAGTTACATAATGGTGGTACAAACACGTTGTCTTTAACGAAACCCCAAAAAAAGAAGTGAGGGAGTGTCAAATCCGGTGACGGTGGAGCCCAGCTGAGACATGCTACGTCGCCAGCTCCTTGACGACCAATGCAACGGTTCGGTAGAGTTTCGTTCAGATATTCACGCACTTGGCGACTCCAGTAAGGGGGTGCCCTGTCTTGTTAAAAACAAAGTTGCCTTCGTGAAGCCTCGGAAACAACCAGTTTTGTAACATAGCGAGATACTGCTGACCGTTAACCTTTTTCCATCAAAGAAGAATGGGCCGTAAACAGATGACCGGAATATCGCACAAAACACATTGACCTTGGAGGAATCTCGTGCATGTTCAATGGCTGCATGTGGTTTCTGTAGGCCCCAAATTCGAACATTGTGTTTGTTTGCCTATCCACTGACGTGGAAAGTCACTTCATCACTGAACACGATGCGTTGCGCGAAAGTGTTATCATTCTCACTAGCTTCAAAAATCTCGTTACAAGATGCCACACGCGTTTGCGTTTGTTATCAGGACGCGGAGCTTGTAGCAGCTGTAACTTGTACGGTTTCATAACCAACCGACGTCTCAAAACACGCCAAACTGTTGTAGGCAGTTGCAACTCCCGACTGGCATGACGAGCTGATGTTGAAGGACTACGTTGGAAAGCAGTTTGAATTCGTGCAACATTTTCTTCAGGAACACGAGGGCGGCCAGGGCTTTTTCCTTTACATACACATCCTGTATCTAGAAACTGTCGATAGCATCTGCGAATGTTCCACACATTCGGAGGATCAATTTGGTATCCCAACCAGAAACGTCTTTGCACTGTAATTGCACTTCGCAAATTCCACAACCCAAAATGATTTCTGCTGCTAAATAGCCATTTTTAACATATGACGATTACCAAGCAAAACAGAAAACAACTGACATCTAGCGGCTATTAATATAAACTAGACGATGTATTCGTTTCTCCAATATCCGAGTCGAGGCGCAGCGATCGATAGTTCGAACAAAATAATACTTTGTAATACGTATTACAATTTTTGAAACACCCTGTATATGACAGGGGTTTTAGCAAGGATACTGAGAAGAATTTTCGTTTTTCAAAAATAGGTAGGACCTACTGTTTCACTGTTTCTGTAAACATAGCTTTCTAGAACTTCGAAAACAATTGACCTTCACAGGTAAGGTGTAGTATTAAGGAGGGAAGAGGTATTCTATACTACAACATATCGTAAAAGTTTACAGATATTACAAAAACTACCTACTAAGAGGTTTTTTTAGATTCTTATATTTTACAGATTCTAGCGATTATCCCAAATAAAATTAACGCGAGCTAACTGGTGTCATACTTTATTAACAAAGCAAACTCCTCCCTTACTACGCACAAAAGTAAAGAAGCGCGCATCGCCTAACACGGCATTTGGAGCGACGGGTCTCTTCGGTGGCCGGTGAAGCAGGAAACAGCTTCCTGTGAGGGACCGCCAATCCCTCCGAGCGGTTCCCCCTCCTGGGCCTACTAAATAATAACTGCCGCTTAAAGCATAGTTCTGTTGAGATTAAACTTGCAGCTGAGCGACGCCACCGGCTGCTGTGCGTGTACGAGTCTGATTCTGCATTCAGCAACCACTCTCCATCGTTGCCATATGCGTAAAAAACGCACGATCGCTGCTGGTACAGTGGATGAAAAAGAAGAGAGGAAACAACCTCTGAACTGCGTGACATTGTCGTTCTCTTGAGTTGGCGGCTCCCAAATTTGCACTGGCGCCATTCTAACCGGCGTGGATTCCGCCAACACCGGTCATGCGAAACCCACCTCGCGATTTTTTCATATGGCGTCCTGAAACCCGATGATCAAGACAGTCAAATTCAAATGGCTCTGGGCGCTATGGGACTTAAACAAGACAGTCAAATGCATGACGAATTTCGTGACCTCCAAAGACCATTTGAATCAGAACAACGCTAATGTTTACTAACAAAAGCATATCTATATAGTGTTTCGAACAAATTTTATGTCTGGGTTGAGGACATCGTGGTAGGCAAGACGCAGCGTGTTTTCTTGGTTGAAGTGTCATCGGCAGATGTAGGAGTAACTTCATTTGTTAATAGTAACTTCAGACGTGTTGTAGATTATGCGGCTACCTGTAATGAAATATTATCTGAAAAAAATAGCTTTTTAGATATGCAATCAGATCGAGTAAACCAGAAGTCATATCTGGCGTTCCCCACAGAATTGCTACAGGCTTTCTGCTGTTCCTGATCTATACAAACCATATAGGAGACAATATGAGCAGCCTCCTTAGACTGTTTGCAGATGATGCTGTCATTTACCGTCTTGTAAAGTCATCAGAAGATCAAAATGATTTAGACAAGATATCTCTGCGGTGCGAAAAGTGGCAGTCGATCCTGAATAATGAAAAGTGTGAGGTTATCCACAGGAAAACTAAAGGAAATCCGTTAAATTTCTGTTACACAGTGAATCACACAAATCTACAGGATGTATATTCAACTAAATATCTAGGAATTATAATTATGAGCAACTCAAGCTGGAACCAAGACGGACCAAAGACTGCATGTTATTGGCCGAACAGATCGACAATGCAACTTGTTTACACTACGCTTGTCTGTGCCCTGCTAGAGTATTGATGTACAGTGTGGGATCCTTACCGGATAACATTGACAGCAGGCATCAAAAAATTCCAAAAAATGCAGCTCGTTTCGTATTATCGCGAAGTAGGGAAGAGAGTGTAACGGATATGATACGCGAGGTCGGATGGCAAGAAGTTTTCCGTTGCGGAGAGATCTATCCACGAAATTTCAGTCTACAAAATGCTCCTCTGAATCTGAAAATATTTTAATGTCGCTAACAATGTAGGAAAAGACAGACTGCTACTCCCTGGCTCTCACAAACCTGGTAATGCAAAAACACGTCTCCATGGCGCAGGCATCCCAGAACCAACTCTGCTCCCAGCGCAAGATAATGCTACTCTGCAATCCCTACTCCTTATATCACTTTATGGTAAGTAGCAATCCGTGTGCTCCTACATTGTTGGTTTTCCTACCCGGAGTTTCAACTGCCTCATTTATTGTCACTAACCTACATAGTAAAAATGGTCACAGTAGTAAAATAATAGAAATCAGAGCTCGTACGAGAGTATTGTGGCCTTAGTGATTTCAGGTAAGAAACGAACACCGTTCTAACCTATACATTTCGCATTTACTTACTTCTTTGCATTTTATAGACGCATTTCTCATTAAACTTTCAGTGCATGTCACTCTGTGAAATTACCACTCCGGTGTGTGATGTGTCGCTAACGTAAGCGACGAGATCAACAATGCACCGGTGTAAGCAATAACCAATGTCTCTCGAATAAGCAGGCACCCACTCGTTCTTTTTGTTCAGTTCATGATAATGTTTTAATTTCGATAAGAAGAACATCAGATACCGATCACTAAATAACAGATTCTGCTTACTTAGTAAGAATGAAGTACAATATTTAAACAAATGTTGCGAAATATACGAAATGCTTGCTTATATTATCAAATTCATTGAAGTAATCAAGCCAGACAACTAGTTTGAAGCATTCAATTTTTAATAAATAACGAGAGACTTATTTCATTGGAAGATTTTCTCTTTTTTCTTCAAATCTCTGGTGTAAACCAACAAATCGTAATGGATCTTGAGCTTACGGCTGAGACTAATGGGTGATTTCCGAAACAACGGTAGTTATGCAGCAAGTTCAATGAAAATTTCAGTAATTTTATTGCAAGAGAATGATTCTACGAAGGGGTGTTGAGGAAATTTGGGTGATATATTTCAATTATTTGCACATAGACGTGATAAGAGATATTACAAACATTTGTTTTTATAAAATATGTTGTTCTCGCACTTTGTCGTTGCTGTACAGGGATGTCTAGATCCTTCGTGTTGAGGCCTACTTCCATGCACACACCTTTATGCTGTACTTTTCATAACAGCACTTCACCAATTCACTGCATTGTTTAGTTCTTCCCCACAGACAATCTGAATGTGGTGAGAAGGTATACGGTAAAGCAAAACGTGTGCAGTTTCAAGCAACTCTGTGAAACATTAAAGCTAGTGCTTTAAAGTCTACGTTGTTGGGAAAACTTAACGATCTAATATAATTACGCAGCATGAATACCCAGCGACAAACAGTTCACGAATACCAGGAACGACATATGAGCGAGCCACCGCACAAAATGCGACATCGCTGAACATGAGTTACGCTTAGTACAGTAGCGTAATGTGGATTCTGAACGGTCATTTGACGATAGGCTGAGGCTCGAAACGCGTTAGTAATAAAATGCTCATACCAAGAAATATACCTATTTTCTGACTGCTACAAGCATGATGAAAACTTAAATTTTCATCTTACACTTACAGGCTCTCGATGTAGCAGAACTTGGCATCCAGTTGAAGCGCGGAAGGAGAAAGTCTCGAACTGGGGGTTTGGAAATGGGGGACTGGTCAATGCAAACACTCCTGCGTAAGTCCAACACGCACAATCAGAATCAGTGTGTTCTGAATCCTGTTAATACAAGCAAAATACAGTAATTTGATATTCATCAGTAAACCCACTATTCCCTTTGGCTAGGTTAGAGGGACCCCCCCTTGGGCGAAACGATAAAATACCTGACGGCTTACCAGAGAGGACATTATCATCGTTGATAAAGAACGTCCGTCCTCAGAGACCAAAAACAGGAAAAGTTAACGTAATATTGGTAAACTGCAGGAGTATCCAGGGCAAGGTTCCTGAATTAGTATCTCTTATTGAAGGAAATAGTGCGCATATAGTATTAGGAACGGAAAGTTGGTTAAAACCGGAAGTGAACAGTAACGAAATCCTAGACACAGAATGGAATATATACCGCAAGGATAGGATAAACGCCAATGGTGGAGGAGTATTTATAGCAGTAAAGAATTCAATAATATCCAGTGAAGTTATTAGCGAATGCGAATGTGAAATAATCTGGGTTAAGTTAAGTATCAAAGGTGGGTCAGATATGATAGTCGGATGCTTCTATAGACCACCTGCATCAGCAACCGTAGTAGTTGAGCGCCTCAGAGAGAACCTGCAGAACGTCGTGAAGAAGTTTCGTGATCATACTATTGTAATAGGGGGAGACTTCAATCTACCAGGTATAGAATGGGATAGTCACACAATCAGAACTGGAGCCAGGGACAGAGACTCTTGTGACATTATCCTGACTGCCTTGTCCGAGAATTACTTCGAGCAGATAGTTAGAGAACCAACTCGTGAAGCTAACGTTTTACACCTCATAGCAACAAATAGACCGGAACTTTTCGACTCCGTGAATGTAGAAGAGGGTATCAGTGATCATAAGTCAGTGGTTGCATCAATGACTACAAGTGTAATAAGAAATGCCAAGAAAGGAAGGAAAATATATTTGCTTAACAAGAGTGATAGGGCACAAATCGCAGAATATCTGAGTGACCACCATCAAACGTTCATTTCTGAGGAAGAGGATGTGGAACAAAAATGGAAAAAATTCAGAAACATCGTCCAGTACGCCTTAGATAAGTTCGTGCCGACTAAGGTCCAAAGCGAGGGGAAAGATCCACCGTGGTATAACAATCATGTACGAAAGGTACTACGGAAACAAAGAAAGCTTCATCATAGGTTTAAGAGTAGTCGAATCATAGCTGATAAGGAAAAGCTGAACGAAGCGAAAAAGAGCGTAAAGAGAGCAATGAGAGAAGCATTCAACGAATTCGAACATAAAACATTGGCAAACAATCTAAACAAGAACCCTAAAAAGTTTTGGTCATATGTAAAATCGGTAAGCGGATCTAAATCCCCTATTCAGTCACTCGTTGACCACGATGGCACCGAAACAGAGGACGACCGAAGAAAGGCAGAAATACTGAATTCAGTATTCCGAAACTGTTTCATTGCGGAAAATCGTAACACGGTCCCTGACTTCAGCCGTCGCACGGACGCCAAAATGGAAAATATTGAAATAAACGATATCGGAATTGAAAAACAACTGCTATCACTTAGTAGCGGAAAAGCATCCGGACCAGACGAGATACCCTTAAGATTCTACAGTGATTATGCTAAAGAACTTGCCCCCTTTCTATCAGCAATTTATCGTAGATCGCTGGAAGAACGTAAAGTACCTAGCGACTGGAAGAAAGCGCAGGTCGTTCCCATTTTCAAGAAGGGTCATAAATCAGATGCGAATAATTATAGGCCTATTTCGCTTACGTCAATCTGTTGTAGAATAATGGAACATGTTTTGTGTTCTCGTATTATGACGTTCTTAGATAATACAAATCTCCTTCATCATAACCAACATGGATTCCGCAAACAGAGATCATGTGAAACTCAGCTCGCCCTATTTGCCCAAGAAATTCACAGTGCCGTAGACACTGGCGAGCAGATTGATGCCGTATTCCTGGACTTCAGGAAGGCATTTGATACGGTTCCGCACTTACGTTTAGTGAAAAAAATACGAGCTTACGGAATATCGGACCAGGTTTGTGATTGGATTCAGGATTTCCTAGAAGAAAGAACACAACATGTCATTCTTAACGGTTCAAAATCTGCAGATGTAGAGGTAATTTCGGGAGTACCGCAGGGAAGCGTGATAGGACCTTTATTGTTTACAATATACATAAATGACTTAGTTGACAACATCGGTAGCTCCGTGAGGCTATTTGCAGATGACACGGTTGTCTACAAGAAAGTAGCAACATCAGAAGACTCGTACGTACTCCAGGAGGACCTGCAGAGGATTAATGCATGGTGCGACAGCTGGCAGCTTTCCCTAAACGTAGATAAATGTAATATAATGCGCATACATAGGGGCAGAAATCCATTCCAGTACGATTATGCCATAGGTGGTAAATCATTGGAAGCGGTAACGACCGTAAAATACTTAGGAGTTACTATCCGGAGCGATCTGAAGTGGAATGATCACATAAAACAAATAGTGGGAAAAGCAGGCGCCAGGTTGAGATTCATAGGAAGAATTCTAAGAAAATGTGACTCATCGACGAAAGAAGTAGCTTACAAAACGCTTGTTCGTCCGATTCTTGAGTATTGCTCATCAGTATGGGACCCTTACCAGGTTGGATTAATAGAAGAGATAGACATGATCCAGCGAAAAGCAGCGCGATTCGTCATGGGGACATTTAGTCAGCGCGAGAGCGTTACGGAGATGCTGAACAAGCTCCAGTGGCGGACACTTCAAGAAAGGCGTTACGCAATACGGAGAGCTTTATTATCGAAATTACGAGAGAGCACATTCCGGGAAGAGATGGGCAACATATTACTACCGCCCACATATATCTCGCGTAATGATCACAACGAAAAGATCCGAGAAATTAGAGCAAATACGGAGACTTACAAGCAATCGTTCTTCCCACGCACAATTCGTGAATGGAACAGGGAAGGGGGGGATCAGATAGTGGTACAATAAGTACCCTCCGCCACACACCGTAAGGTGGCTCGCGGAGTATAGATGTAGATGTAGATGTAGAGACAAAGACCACAAGGAAACTGAACACAAGAGAGCTTGATGGCAGCATTCCGAGAACGGAAGTTACTTTCAGTCAGCTTAGGGTATTTCGGTACCAGCCACGGAGAAAGGCTTTTTTGTTTGTAACACACTACTAAATTATCGATCATTTAAAGGAGGAAACTTTTAACTGTCCGAGTAGCCTCTCTCCCAACATCTTCCTGAGATCAAACAATTTACGTTGTCGATTTTTTTAACTCACAACTCTGATAAACATTTCTTATCGTGGCACTGCTGACACTATATTTTTTGTTAGTCAAAAAATTTACATTCGTCACGAGGAGGCACTGTAATGACCTTGTTAGCAATGAAACAGACATAAGTACTGTAATCGTCTTTCACTGACAAGTACAACAAGAAAAGGTGAAGCAGCGACGTAAGATTACAAGAATTTATCATTTCCACATCTTAGTGCTAGCGAAAGTGATCAGTCGTTGCTTCTTTTGCGTGATTCGTCATAAGAACAAAATTAATGGTCACAAAGCTTTTTTTGGTCGTCCTTTTATTAGTGGGATTCAATAGGGAAATAAAAGCCTATAACGAACTAATATATCCCTCTTCTCCTTCTGAAAAACTATCTGTTTCGAAATTTCACAGAGAACTGTTTTCGGCTAGGGTCTCCCTTCAAATAACAAAACATTTCCGGTTTAGTTCTCTCGCAGAAAAAATACAGTTAGCTGTAGCCATTAGCCGGCAACTAATTTTAAAGTAAATACTGGAAGTAGAATTTCTCTTACGTAAAGCGTCAGGCAAAAGAGCTGCAAAAAGGACCCTTTCCATGATTATCCATCTTTGATGTGCAAAAGAGAAAAAAATGGTTAACACGTTGCTGCACTATGTAATTGTTAAATCAGCACAGTATCTCTTCTGTATTTCACTATAACACGCATAGCAGTCGAAATTCGGAATATCTGTCCAATGATTGGTCGCTCGTCTTTTCTAGTTCGTGTTTTGGTTGGCTGAAGTCGGGCGTTCTGGGATCGTACTTGTCTTGGACGAAGAATACGAACAAAGTAAGCATTACACGACGAATTCCTTACTGCGTAGATTTGTCGAAATGCTTTATTATATCAGTCACGCTCCACAATAGTCAAGTAGCATCACAGACCCATTACTGTTGGAATACACCAGAGGTGATAAAACACTGGAGACAGTACAGACGTACATTTCCAGAAGTAACGGCCCAGAGAGACCCGAAGAGGAAAGAGCAAATAAAATACATCTACATCTACATGACTACTCTGCAATTCACATTTAAGTGCTTGGCAGAGGGTTCATCGAACCACAATCATACTATCTCTCTACCATTCCACTCCCGAACAGCGCGCGGGAAAAACGAACACCTAAACCTTTCTGTTCGAGCTCTGATTTCTCTTATTTTGTTTTGATGATCATTCCTACCTATGTAGGTTGGGCTCAACAAAATATTTTCGCATTCGGAAGAGAAAGTTGGTGACTGAAATTTCGCAAATAGATCTCGCCGCGACGAAAAACGTCTTTGCTGTAATGACTTCCATCCCAATTCGCGTATCATATCTGCCACACTCTCTCCCCTACTACGTGATAATACAAAACGAGCTGCCCTTTTTTGCACCCTTTCGATGTCCTCTGTCAATCCCACCTGGTAAGGATCCCACACCGCGCAGCAATATTCTAACAGAGGACGAACGAGTGTAGTGTAAGCTGTCTCTTTAGTGGACTTGTTGCATCTTCTAAGTGTCCTGCCAATGAAATGCAACCTTTGGCTCGCCTTCCCCACAATATTATCTATGTGGTCTTTCCAACTGAAGTTGTTCGTAATTTTAACACCCAGGTACTTAGTTGAATTGACAGCCTTGAGAATTGTACTATTTATCGAGTAATCGAATTCCAACGGATTTCTTTTGGAACTCATGTGGATCACCTCACACTTTTCGTTATTTAGCGTCAACTGCCACCTGCCACACTATATTGTAATCTTTTCTAAATCGCTTTGCAACTGATACTGGTCTTCGGATGACCTTATTAGACGGTAAATTACAGCATCATCTGCGAACAACCTAAGAGAACTGCTCAGATGGTCACCCAGGTCATTTATATAGATCAGAAACAGCAGAGGTCCCAGGACGCTTCCCTGGGGAACACCTGATATCACTTCAGTTTTACTCGATGATTTGCCGTCTATTACTACGAACTGCGACCTTCCTGACAGGAAATCACGAATCCAGTCGCACAACTGAGACGATACCCCACAGGCCCGCAGCTTGATTAGAAGTCGCTTGTGAGGAACGCGGGAAAAGGTATGCCAGTCTGAGATTATTATTATTATTATTATTAGCGTTATCATCGTTACAACGTGGAAGCGCTTAACAAATAAGTCTCGAAAGGCCCCGCGCAGTATTGCCATTTTGGGGAGGGGCGTCTTGCTGCTCGGTGTCCATTTGACCTACGAACATGAGGTAAAAAGTTTTTGGTTTAGCCCGGACCAGCGGCCATTTGTGTAGCCATTCGAAGATTTGTTTTGCTGTAGATCCGTTAAAATATATTACGCAAGGTTTCAACAACGAATCGGAGGTGGCACCCAGGCAAATTGCGCAAACCGATTAATACCTTTTGAAAAAGGTTTTAACTGAGCTGTAATTAATGCTCTGCTAATGACAGTAGTTTTATGTGGACCGTTCGGATTTTATATGCAGAAAACACGCTCAAGCGCGCCACTTCTAGCCCTTAAACTTTAATGATCGGTTCAAACTTTATCCGTTGTAGAAATGTAATGCTTTAAATTCGAGCAAAACGTGGCACGTAAAATTCGTCCATATATGAATTTAAGAAACTGTTTAAGGTGGAATAAATAAACAAAAAATGCATTCCTACGAAAAAATTGAAAACACGCTAGGGTAATTCGGATTTTATGAGCAAAAAACAAGGTCTGTGACTTTTTTTGCACGCGCAAAAAACACATTTTTCTGGAAGGTTTTTGAAGTGTGCTAGTTCTATGTTTCATACTTGTGCGAATCGGTTCAAATTTTGTATGAAGGTAAACAAATACAAGTAATTAATGATCGTCCTGTTTCTTTTGTGAAAGCTTTATCCATTGCCGTGATATAAGCAACATGGTTCTAAAGAGAATAAAAAAGCCTATAGCGGATCTGTCGTCGCCAGTCAACAAAAATATATGTAAGTTGCAAAACTACGTGAATATGGTAGAGCAAAACTTGGCTTCGAGAATGCCGGCCGCAGTGGCCGAGCGGTTCTAGGCGCTTCAGTCCAGAACCACGCTGCTGCTACGGTCGCAGGTTCGAATCCTGCTTCGGGCATGGATTTGTGTGATGTCCTTAGGTTAGTTAGGTTTAAGTAGTTCTAAATTCTAGGGGACTGATGACCACAGCAGTTGAGTCCCATAGCGCTCAGAGCCATTTGAACCATCTGAGCTACGAGAATGAAAAATGCTCCTACATTAGTTCGAAAACGACGACTATATTCGGGGTAGAGTTATGGATGTAGAAGAAGGTAACTAGCTTTTCAACTTATCTGGCAGTTTCAAAGACATTCAAATCAAAACATCTTGACATAGTCGTGCTTTTTTGTGAGTTAAACCTGCTTCCCCAGCGCAGTGAGCAATCTTAGCTGTAAGGTGTTGACACACCTGCAGCTTGCAATCTGTAGGATGAAGTCTGTGATCCTGAGTCCACAATCCAGAAACCATAGTAAACAATATATATCTTATGTGGATGAAGAGCATAAATGTAATAGCTACAAAAAGTTTTTTTTCTGGCGGTATAAAATTACTGGGGTGAATTTGTTAAGCAATTTTATGAGTTCGAGGGGGAGGGTGGGGTTGACGTTTTCCCCTAGAGGACCATTTCTCCTCCCATGTTTGGTGATTTAATAGGAAGTACTGTGGAGCGGGCATACATGTATCCTAGACTTTAATGATAAGTTGTGTCATTTTGCTATAAATCACAAATGCCATGTTGGATGAGATGATAGCTTCTATCATACGAAATGACACCGTGTATCGTGTTACTTTACTTCAAAAGATGCATTATATTACGTGGTATGTGTACTAATTCTAGCAAGTAAAAAAGCAGGAGTAAGTGTAGATGTTTCGATTTAAATATCGTCGAAGCTGCTAGATGAGTCGAAAAGCTAATTCCCTTCCTTTACTTCCCCAACTCTTGCCTTCGACATATCCGCTAACTTTTGTCCGACGAGAGGAACACTTTTCATTTTGGTTATTATTATTATATTATTATTATTATTATTATTATTATTATCATCATCATCATCATCATCATCATCATCATCACAAAACAGGTGGCTTACAAAACACTCGTTCGACAGATTATTGGTACTCATTGACTGGAAAATTGGAAATTTGTGATGAGTTCTATGGAGCCAAACTGCTGAGGTCATCGGGCCCTAGGCTTACATACGACTTATTCTAAGTTAAAGTAACTTACATTAAGGACAACACGCACACCCATGCCCAAGGGAGAACTCGAACCTCCGACGGGCTCATTGCCTGTCTGAGATCTTTTCCAGATAGGACTAATAAAGGATGGGAGACGAGAAAATCCAAAAACTAGCTGCGCGTTTCGTCCTGCGATTCATTAAGTAAGAGGATCAAAAAATGCTCACCCAAATCCAGCGTCAGACGCTGAAGGAAAGGATTTTGCTGCACGGAGGGCATTACTTAAAAAATTCCGGGAGTGTACGTTCCAAAAAGAATCTGGCAACACGTTGCGTCTCGCGGGAAAATGAGAAAAATTAGAGAGAATACGGACGTTTAACAACAACCTTTCTCCCAGCGCACCATATGACTCTCACTGCCTTTATTGACCCCTATTACTACTACACACTATTATTATACAGCATTATATTAACATCTAAATTAAGAGTTATTACATATTCATTACAAACTCTGGGCTTTGCATGCTTTGAAACAGCAGGAACTTTAATAGTAGACATTGTAGTGCTTTGGCGACGTTACTATTTCACTAATTGCAATATTCTCTACATTATTTACATGAAAAAGAAAAACATATATCGTAGGATCGACACGTGGCAACACGGGAAAGTACAAATTATTAGTGCTCGCTCTTGATATTACTTCTGCTATAGTGTACCCACGAATCTTGCGGCGAAAGTTATCATCACTTGTTATCAATTTCATGCTACATTTTTTGTCGCACTTTCACCTGTTCACTTTAATCGTCCGTCAGTTCATACAGCGACGTGTAAAAAAATACACAAAACCAATGTACTAGTATTCACATCATTAAGCAAAGCCTGGCGTAGTGTAAGTGTTATCTTGTAGCGCAAAACCAGTAAGATCTGATGTATTACCCTTGTAAAAGACTATCGTAAGAGTGCGACAGACGAAGATTACAGAACTGCAGTACTGGATGCAGAGTCAGAGCCTGCATTGCCGCCCACGGTTGCTACACCACGTATTAATATGGATGTTTCAGCATGGGTCGAGACCTGTTACTTCAGAACCGCTTGTGCTGCTGATCAGTAAATGTAATCATTTCATGTACTCCGCGTGCACTGTTGCAACAATAAATCTTTCAATTGGAAACCTGTAAGAGGCTGTACTACCTTTTTTTATGGCAACGTATAATCTACCTAAAGTCATAGCTACATTTAAATATTTGTGAAACCCCGGAACAATGATCAGAATCTAATCAAAAGAAGTCAGAAGAGATAGTGGTCATACGTTTTCAAAATCTGCAAATCCCACAGAGTATCTCGCGCTATCATTGAGTAAATAACTATCCCTTCCGAGCTAAGAATATATATATCTGCAGCTGGCATCCTGCCCTACTATCGCCGTGCTGCCGGTTGCTCGCTGATCGGCTGCTATCAGTCCACGAGTCGTATCGGAGGCTGCGAAGCTCACTCCGGCAAAGTGTTCTGTAATATTTTCAAATTGATATACAGAAAGCCCTCCAAGCCGGCAGTTTGTAGATTCCTCAGCACATGTTTTATTCAAGGTAACCCGGAGCTAGGTCGCGAGGTCAGCTATCAGAATAAATCACGACGATCGCGCAATAGGTGATCCTTCACTAGCCTAGCGGTTGATCTCGTTCTCCACATCCTCATATCCTGAGCTATTTTTATCTCCATGTAAGTACTACGACCAATAATCTCTTTTGCACAATCCAATCTTTATCTGCTCTTGCGTTGTTCTTCCTTTCTACAGCTTCTTGTTGCTTCTAGCTACCTATTCCTTTCATTTCTTACCTCACCCAACAATTATTTGTAGAATTTCATTCTCGTGCTTTACATACCCAATTAATTTTTATCGTCCTTACGTAGCACAGCTTTTCAAATTATTTCCCAGTACATATTCCCTACAATGCACATTTTCCCTATTATACACGCTTCAGTTCTATACAATTATCTGATTCAGGCGTACAATTTCCAATTCATGGCAATATCGGGTATCAGTAGTTTTGCACTGACTAAATCGGTCTTCGTCTACCCCAGTCTCTCTCTGCTACATCCCTTGTATCAGTTAACTAGAGTAATCTTGCTTCTTCCTTTTCAGAGTCACTCCCAACGTTAATGTTAAACAAGTCGCTATTGTCGTCTCTACCACTGAACATCGTCATTGCTTACCCTAAATGCGTAAAGTGATTCTATATTACGTTAGCACCCAAAAGGTAGACATAATCCTGGTCATGAAATGTGTATTGAAATAGATTGAAATGAGATTTTTTTAAATGTAGTCATCTTGATTGTAACTGTTACAATTTTATTTTACCTTTGCAATTTCGGCATTAAGACTTTTCAAGCATCCACAAAACATAATTCAACGCAATGAGAAGAATTTATGGTTAGATTAACAGCAGGTACAACTATTTTGTAGTTTATTGACATTCATATACCGTAGTTACAAGATTTTGACATATAGGTTTACGTTAGGCAAAGATAACAAAGTAATATACACACCAAACAGCAACTATTCCGCGACTAGTCAGTCTTCCATTTTGTGTACATTTACTCTAGTGTTTTGAAAGTGCACACTTTTAAATGTTTGATATATACAGTACACTCACAGTCGCAGTACATAAAATTTGAATATTTTAATTTTAATTGAATCAACCTGAGGGTTGTTGGTGAAACATCGTAAATTAACTAAACAAATACTGTTTTTTGACTAGTTTCACAAATTTTTATTATAACGTTACTGCACAACCCAGGTTTCGGGTTATCAGCCCATTTTCAAGTACATTACTGATTCCCACAGATATTACTCAGTTATCTCTGCCTAATGGAAACCTGTATGTCAAAGTCTGGTAAGTACGGTATATGAATGCCAACTAAAAACTAAACTGGCTGTAGCTACTGCTAATCCCATTGTAAATTGTTCTCATTAATGTACTATGTTTTTTATGTGCTTGAAATTGGCTTAATGCCGAAATTACTCTCTTAAAGTGAAATTGTAACAGCTAAAAGCAAGGTAACAAAGTTTAAAAAGTTTGTAAATGCTGTGGATCCATATCACAAAAAACAATTAAGTGAAAGTTATCTTAATTTATAATTTACGGAGTGAATTCAACTTGTTCGGCATCATATAACTCAATCAAAATTTGAATAACGTGCATGATTTTGGCATGAATAATAGCTATGTATTCATCCCCTTTGAGTGGTAATATAATTCCGGATCACCCTGTACACCCTCTGGAATGTAATATACGCATTTCTACTGGTATTGTACATCACACTAGCTTTAGAAAGGAAACGCTACTTCGTCTGCGATTTTGGCATTATACTTCTTGCAGTTCCATTGCTGTTCTGCAATTTTCTATGGCTTCCTTCACCGCAGTTCCTTTCTTTTTCCCCCTCATTTTTACCGGTCGTTATATGGAAAAATATGGTTATCTGACACCTGGAAAATTTCGCAGAGGAAAGAAAACACCCTTTAATAATGGTTAGGTCTAACCAATCCGTCATTCTCAGCAACTTCGCAGTATCATCATCACTTTCAGAGCTTTTATCGACATTTCATACAGGCAAAACCGCGCGAAACGCACACACGATCACTTGGGCACGTCTGAGCTCGAAGTCTGCTGTTATACAGGGCGAACAAACTGCACTCGCTGTCTGATGGGCAACATCAGTACCATACGACGAAAATGTTGGCCTGCATGTGACAGCCAACCGGTCAAAAAAAGTAATAAAACCAGAGCGTCGAAGGCCGTGGAAAAGTTTGAATCAGGCACTTTCATATGCAGAAAGACATTGTTACAGGTAAGCGAGGAAGGTGTAAATGATACCAACACAGTACCAAATCAAGGCATTGTACAGAATGGTTCGGTAATATACAGAATCCCTAGAACTTTTCGACAGGGTGTTTAATCTTCATTTAAAACTTTTCCTAGAAAATGTATAAAATGATAGGTTTTTTTATAAAATGTGAAGTGGACAAATGCAAAGCAAAAAATTACAATGAAATAACATGTCCAAACTAGGAACTGATATATTGAACTAGCAGAGAAACCTGGCGTTGCCCAGGTATTTATTTATAGCTGTGTGTCCACGTCCGTACCACGCATCATCTGGCCTTGTCCTTAACGTTTATGACGTCATATTTCCTGAACTACGTGTCCCACAATGATATACTATTGTAGATACATTCAGCGACATATGTGGATACCGTATGCGAAATTTATTTCGGCCAGAGTTTGTAATAAAGAAGTAATAAATTTTAACGTCATGTATGGTGAGGCACGTTTTCACGAATTTCACTGTTTATGACGTCACATTTCCTGAGTTACGGGTCGTACAATCATACAATTTTGCACTTACATTGAGCGCTATATGTGCATGCGGTCTGCAAAATGTATCGCGTATACAGTTAGCGGTTCCTTTACTGCACGAACAGCGGAAAAAATTTCGTGAACGTTTGAAATTATGTGTTAAGTTTGTTTCAAATCGTTAAGTGCTCTCATTCTCAAATCTTGGGTGAATAAAGACTGAGAATTCATGCATCGTGGGCTTCGCTTCTTTTTCACCCCTGCCCCTTTTAGAGGTAGGTGGTTCTTGTGGCGTCACCGCCAGACACCACACTTGCTAGGTGGTAGCCTTTAAATCGGCCGCGGTCCGTTAGTATACGTCGGACCCGCGTGTCACCACTGTCAGTGATTGCAGACCGAGCGCCGCCACACGGCAGGTCTAGAGAGACTTCCTAGCACTCGCCTCAGTTGTACAACCGACTTTGCTAGCGATGGTTCACTGACAAAATATGCTCTCATTTGCCGAGACGATAGTTAGCATAGCCTTCAGCTACGTCATTTGCTACGACCTAGCAAGGCGCCATAGCATTTGATATTGATACTGTGAATAATGTACCCTCAAGAGCGACGCTCATCATTAATGGATTAAAGTTAAGTATTCCACCAGCTACGTCCGTTTTTTCTAAATTCTAATTTCCTTGTCCTGTTCCAGACCTCACGCCAGCCTGCGTGAGCAAAAACGCGTGCCTTTCGGCCTCCTCTAGTAACACGGTATTGGCTCTCCTGTCAACCAAAACAGTTCTTATCCCTCACAGCGATTCTTGCCTGACAGTAAGATATTTGCGTACCACCTTACGTTGAAATCGGTCAAGTGATTTGGGAGGAGATGTGGAACACACACACACACACACACAAAACATGAAAACTACCATGACTCTGTGGGTGGGTGTGGAAGTTGTCTTATCCTGAAGTAGGTGTGTTTTAATAACTTAACAATTACTGAAATGTAATGAACCATTAAAGCAGTTTTTAACAATTATTACGAATTTATAATAAACAATAACTGAATCAAAACTTCGAAGTTTTACTTATTTGGAAGCTTTGTTTCTTCTATGCTTTATTTAACGCAATAAGCAGAAGTTAAATGGCATTGTCAATTGCAATTAACTTTCCTTTCTACACACAAATACCCGAGGTTCTGACTTTTATTTTTGCACATGCATTTCCCAAATCCTTGTCCAGTCCCGGCAGATCGCTGAATTGCAGCGGACTTGGTAACGCTTCTTTGTCCATCGGAACATCCATTGGCGCTATCATCAACCAAAAAATTTTCACAAATCATCATGTGTGGTCTCTACTTTAACGAAAGTGACACTCTAACACAACCGATCTCCAACCGAACTGGACTGAAACTGTTACAACAATTATGTCTGTGGATCTTGTACTGTCATATTACTGAAATTATCTTTCGGTCATGCTTTGCCTTAGAAGTGACCGGCATTCTATTAAATGCCTACTCAAAGTATTAATTAATACGCATTTCATGCCCCGCCTAATGACTTTTGGTATTTTATTTATTGCTTAGGCATTCCACGAAATGCCGGACTTCGTAGTTTGCCAATAACATATACAAAAAATGACGGTATTTCTGCAGACGCAGTCCTGACCTTGCGTTACGCCAGCAGCGGCAGTCTTTACGGAGGAAGAGATTCGCCTCCTGGTGGCCCAGAGAGAAGCCTCTTCCCATGCTCGAAAGTTTCGTTTGCTTCCATTCCAGCCGAACTGCCTGGGAGCGCAGCGCACACAATGGCGCCGTTTTCTTTCGCACGAACTTGGCAAGCAGAAGCCACTTTCTCGTAGCTAATCTGTGCGCTTCCCAGCTATGTGAAGATCCGCAAAGATGCGGATAACTGAATTACCACGAGATTCTCTCTCAGTAAACAGGCGCCGGAATGAGATGGAAGGCAGACCGTTACTCGTAAGAGAGTAAGCATCTCCCCTTCCCCAGCTCCTTTTAGCGCGAAATGGCAAATGTAATCGAATCAGCTCATTCACAGAACAAGGAAAAGCGCGCAGCCGAGGGAGAAACTTCAGGCTGGTATAATGCTTCTATACGAATTTTCGCACAGCTTATAGAAGAGACGGCACTCATAATGTGGCAAATATTTTGGAAACAGAGCAGGAACGCAATCAGGGAAGCAAATCAAAAAGGCGTACGTAATATACTAGCCACTAAACAGATACGAGTACGTAATGTGCTACACGCTAAACAGATATGAGGCGTGTTTTTTAAGTAAGAACGTTTTTGAAAATAAAATTAAACAGGTAGATTTTTGTTAGACACAGCTCTCTAATAAGGAAGAGACGAAGGATGTAGAAGCAGAATGGAGGAGGATCAGACATGCCCTAGTCCTGACAGCGTACGAAATATGTGGACGGACGTCAACAAAAGTCAGACACAAAGAAACTTCATGGTGGAATGAGTGAATCACATAAGCTGTCAAGAAGGAGAACAACGCATGGAGAGAATGGTTCAAAAACAGAACGGAATATAACAGAGACAAATGGAAACGACTAAGCAGAGCAACAACGAAAATGATAGTATTGGCTGAGAAAATATCTTGGGAATAATTCAAAAAAAGAAATAGAAGATAATTTTAAGGATGACAAGTAGATACTGAATCGCTTATTAGCTAACAGAAGGAAAGAAAAAGAAAATACCTCACAAGTCATCAACAAAGAAGGAAAACCCGTGTTTGAGGAAAAGAAGTTTTCAAACTACGAAAAGAATACTTCCAAAATAAATATGAAGAATAAGATGAAACAAATACACGTGATGAAATAGAGGGAAACGAAAGAAATATCACCATCGCAGACGAAACAGAAGCGAAAGATCTGCAGATGTTGGGTGTAGAGAAAGCTGTATTAGAAATGAAAAATGACAAACTTATTGGACTAGACAATATCACAGTGGAAATGATCAAAGCCGCAGGACCTGTCGGAAATCAGTGACTGTGGAGATTAACGACGATAGTATGGACATACGGAAATATTCCAGTTGATTGGGTAAAGGCAATTATTATGCCTATCTTTAAGAAGGGTTACACACCGCTTTGTGAGAACGGCATGAAGATTTACGAAAAGACAATTTTACAGAAAATCAGGAATAAAGCAGAACCACAGTTAAGAGAGCAAAATCAAAGATTTCGACGTGGAAGATCAACTATAAATGCCACATTTATAGCCATACAAGTTCTACAAAAGAAATGGGAATTCGGGAAAGAATCATAGATGTATTCATCGAAACCGAAAAGGCTTATGACACTGTTACAAGAGAAGAGATATGTCAGGTTCTGAAGAGACTGGAACTGTCAAAAGGTATGCAACTGAGAATCCGAAACATATACAAAAAAGCCTGAATTGTGTTATAGCAGATGACAGAAAATCAGAATGGTTTATAACGGACAGCAGGATTCGGTAAGGAAATGTACTTTCACCAGTGCTTTTTAATATAGCCCTGGACAACATTGCAAGAAAAGTTCGCTAAGGGTCAACAGCGGAAAGAATGAAAATCGTAGCATATGCAGATGATGTGATGATTCGGGAAGAGTATGGTATTCAATGCTAGTTGTACGGTAAGTGCCTTAATATCGGTGAGAATTACGTAGAATAGAAGATTAAAGTAAAGGCTTTCATACGAAAATAAAATTATTAAGAAAAGTCTTTTCGTTTTATTTTTATTTTAGAACGTTACTTACTTATAAAACACGTCTCGTTTGTTTCATTAATGTTTACCTTATGGTAACAAATATTGTCTTAGTATTACATTTATTTTGTGTCTGGTAGCTGGTTTACGATTCCATTAATCTGACACAGACTCATGGTCAGTTACATTGTATCATCTATTGGTCAAACAGGTTTTACAAAATACATTTTCGTAAACGTTGGGGTCGTCAGAGGCGAGATGCCTGGTTAGAAAAGCGAGGTGGAAAGAATATACCGCTGTCCTTTCAGAGAACCCTATGAACCCGCTCTTCGTTATTCCGCGGCCTCCTCTGCGTGCCCATTGTGATACACACACACCCCCACGCCAAAATAATACACGTGGTTCTGGACGACACAGAGGTGGTTTATCCGTGTAGTACATACATATAGCACCCGCTACGGGCCTCGTGCTATCAATGGCCCCGCATTAGCATTGCCGAGTTTTTCAGGGAAAAATTAATCGTTTGCAGTTCTGAGCTGAAATTGATAATATTTTTTGGATTATTTGACCATGACAGTCCGTTGTTATTAAAGCACAAGAGGTAACATATCGTATTTAACAGAAAAATTATAGTATTTTCGAACGATTGAAAAACACATTTGACGAAACTCTATTTAATTGACAATGTATTACATATTACACATAAGCACAAAAGTTCTGTAATAATCTGCAGAGCGTTATTACGAACTTGCGCCACAATATTGTCTGCAAAAGTTATTTCCATTAATTGGTTAACAAAGCTCTCCTAATAGTCGACCAACAGCACCAAACGACGTAGGCCACCTAGCGAAACGGTGCGTTCATTCTCTCCAGATGAATGTTACGGTGTAATTTTTCCAAAACGTCACGACATTTTACTGTAAGGCACAGAACCATGGCGTGTTTAAATACTCTCTTTAAACAGGACGGTTCAGCTTCAATGTACACCATCTGATCAAAAGTATGCAGGCGCCGATTGCTGGACATTAATATGTGGTGTGTCCCCCCTTGGCCTTTACGACGGGTTGAGCCCTGCTGGGGATACATTCAATGTCCAAATGTCTGTGGAGGAATGGCAGTCCATTCTTCCTCAACAATCGAAGTCAGAGAAGATAGTGATGTTGGAGTCAGGGGTCTGGAGCTAAACCGACGTTCTCACTATTGTCAAAGACGTTCAACTGGGTATAGGTAGGGACTAATGGGAAGGTCAGCCCATTACACAAATACACACATAAAAAAAATTGGCATCACTCCAGTTCCCAGAAATCCTGAAGATAGATGTTGACTGTGGGTATTGTAGCACAGACACAGTCCCTTTGACTGGTCAGAGATGTCACTAAACCCGCCCAAAGATGTAAACAACCATGAACGAGCAGAGCTTATTAGACGGAGGGGGTCCGACAGCTGATCAGTTCCACTCATTCCACCAGGAAGGAGGTACACGGTTCGTGTTGTCTGCAGTTCAACCATGCCTAGACGGTCAGTACAGCGGTTCGATCGCGTCCGCATTCTTACTTTGTGCCAGGAAGGGGTCTCAACAAGGGAAGTGTCCAGGCGTCTCGGAGTGAACCAAAGCGGTGTTGTGCGGACAGGGAGAAGACACAGAGAGACAGAAACTGTCGATGACTTGCCTCGCCAGGCCTCCCAAGGACTACTACTGCATTGGATGACCGCTACCTACGGATTATGGCTCGGAGGAATCTGACAGCAGCTCCACGATGTTGAATAATGCTTTTCGTGCAGCCACAGGACGTCGTGTTACGACACAAACTGTGCGCAATAGGCTGCACAATGCGCAACTTCTCTCCCGACGTCTAAGACGAGGCCTATCTTTGCAACCACGACACCATGCAGTGCGGTACAGATGTGCCCAACACAATGCCGAATGGACCGCTCAGGATTGGCATCACGTTCTCTTCAATGAAGAGTGTCGCATATGCCTTCAACCAGACAACCGCCGGAGACGTGTTTGGACGCAACCAGGTCAGGCTGAACGCCTTAGACACACTGTCCAGCGAGTGCAGCATGACGGAGGTTCCCTGTTGTTTTTGGGTGGCATTATGTGGGGCCGACGTACGCTGCCGGTGATCATGGAAGGCGCTGTAACGGCTGTACGATACGTGAATGCCATCCTCCGACCGATAGTGCAAACATGTCGACAGCGTATTGGCAAGGCATTCGTCTTCATGTCCGACAATTCGCGCCCACATCGTGCACATCCTGTGAATGACTTCCTTCAGGATAACGACATCGTTCGATTAGAGTGGCCATCATGTTCTCCAGACATGAACCCTATCGAACATGCCTGGGGTAAACTGAAAAGGGCTGCTTATGGAGGACGTGACCCACTAACCACTCTGAAGGATCTACGCAGAATCGCTGTTGAGGAATGGGACAATCTGGACCAACAGTGCCTTGATCAACTTATGGATAAAATGCCACAACGAATACGGGCATGCATCAATGCAAGAGGACGTGTTACTGGGTATTAGAGGTACCGGTGTGTACAGCAATCTGGACCACTACCTCTGAAGGTCTCGCTGTATGGTGGTACTACATGCAATGTGTGGTTTTCATGAGCAATAAAAAGGGCGAGAATGATGTTTATGTTGATCTCTATTCCAATTTTCTGTACAGGTTGCGGAACTCTCGGAACCGAGGTGATGCAAAACTTTTTTTGATTTATGTATTATTGGTCGCAAACCAGTGGGTCATAGACGCCGCTTTATGACAGGGTGCATTGACATGCTGATACAAACAACGATCGTCTCTTAACTGTTCTTCTATTGTACGCAGTGTACAATGCAGTAATATGTGTTCATATCCTTCCGCATTTAGCAGTCTTAAGCGGAATAAGGGGACCACATCCCAACCATGAAAAACGCCAGCATATCCCAAACCATATCGTAAAACCCCTGGTGGCACTGCACATGATGACAGGTAACGTTATTCACACATTCGCCAAACCCAAACACTTGCACAGGACTGTCATACGGGTTAAAGTGGTTGTCCAGTGGTGTCGCTCTTTACTTCACCTCAAGTGTCGCTTCGCTTTGG
Organism: Schistocerca piceifrons; assembly: GCF_021461385.2. NCBI lineage: Eukaryota > Metazoa > Arthropoda > Insecta > Orthoptera > Acrididae > Schistocerca > Schistocerca piceifrons. The sequence continues at coordinate 15,591,637 of NC_060143.1, forward strand.
CCACAGAAATGAGCGGCTTGTGTGGAGCTGCTCGACCGTTGTACCCCCTCTTTTTAACTTCCTGTAAACAGTACTGGTGCCAGCAGGAGCAGTTCTAGCGTTACGAACTTCGCTGGTTTCGCACGATCTTTTACAGCCTTCCTTCGCAATGTTTGACGGTCCCCGTCCGTCAGTACATGCGGTCTGCCTGGTCTTGGTTTGGCTGTGGTTGAAACTTCTTGGCAAGTTAAAAAGGTGTGCCTGACCGAGACTCGAACTCGGAACCTTTGCCTTGCGCGGGCAAGTGCTCTACCGTCTGAGCTACTCAAGCACGACTCACGACTCGTCCTCACAGCTTCAATTCTGCCAGTACCTCGTCTCCTACCTTCCAACCTACCTAAGCCATGTCTCCGCAATATCCTTTCTTCCATGAGTGCTAGTTCTGCTAGGTTCGTAGAAGAGCTTCTGTGAAGTTTGGAAGACAGGAGACGAGGTACTGGCAGAATTGAAGCTGTGAGGACGGGTCGTGAGTCGTGCTTGGGTAGCTCACACGGTAGAGCACTTGCCCGCGAAAGGCAAAGGTCCCGAGTTCGAGTTTCGGTCGGGCACACAGTTTTAATCTGTCAGGAAGCTTCATATCAGCGCACACTACTCTGCAGAGTGGCTGTGGTTGTTCCTTCGCGCTTCCACTTCGCAATTTCGTGACGAACAGTTAATCTGGGCAGATTTAGAAGCGGTTAAATGCGCCTGAAGGATTTCTTACTGAGGAGACATCCAATGACCAGTCCACATTCGAAGTCCCTGAGCTCTCCTGGCCACCCCATTCCGCTGTTACTGCTTCTTTACTGGTAACATCATACTCCCCGCCGCCTTTTATAACGGTGGGTCCACCTCTCGTGACATCCAATGTTCATATCCGCAATAGAAAGGACTGTCCAGATCCTTTTGATCCGTTAGTGAGAGAGTGTGGGCGAAATAAAACAGTCCCGGAAAATATTTCATCCACCTTAGAAGACAAACGACCAATCTTACACCATCTGCCCTCGATGAAGATGATGTAAGTTGGGTTGCCTATCGTAAGGTATATAAACTTTTTTCTGGGACAGATTTATTTTGCCCATACGTGTGGCGCCATACGCACGGTCAAAAATCTCCTTGCAACAACTTCAGGGAATTATGAGAGAAGAAAAAAAATCATATACCTTGACTTAATAGTGCTTTTCTTGACAGCTGAATGTATATACGCTGAAGAACGAAAGAAACTGGTATACCTGCCTAATATCGTGTAGGGCCCCGCGAGCACGCAGAAGTGCCGCAACGCGACGTGGCATGGACTGTACTAATGTCTGGGGTAGTTCTGGAGGGAACTGACACCATCAATCCTGCAGGGCTGTGCAAAAATTCGTAAGAGAACGAGGGGGCGGAGGCCTCTTCTGTGCAGCACGTTGCAAGGCATCCCAGATATGCTCAGTAATGTTCATGTCTGGGGAGTTTGGTGGCCAACGGAAGTGTTTAAACTCAGAGCAGTGTTCCTGGAGCCACTATGTAGCAATTGTGAACGTGTGGGGTGGCGCATTGTCCTGCTGGAATTGCCCAAGTCCGTCGGAATGCACTCTGGACATGAAAGGATGCAGGTAATCATACGTGTCACCTGTCGTATCTAGGCTATCAGAGGTCCCATATCACACCAGCTGCACACGGCCCACACCAGTACAGGGCCTCCACCAAATTGAACAATCCCCTGTTGACATGCAGATTGTACGGGTTCATCAGGTTGTCTCCGTCCCCGTACACGTCCATCCACTAGATACAATTTGAAACGAAACTCATCCGACCAGGCAACACGTTTCCAGTCATCAACAGTCCTATGTCGGTGTTGACGGGCCCAGGCGAGGCTTCCTGTTGTGCAGTCATCAAACATACACGAGTAGGCCTTCGACTTCGAAAGCTCATATCGACGCTGGGACTTGTTGATGGCCCAGCACTGAAATCTGCAGCAATTTGCGGAAGGGTTGCACTTCTGTCACACTGAACGATTCTCTTCAGCCGTCGTTGCAGGTTCTTTTTTCGGCCGCAGCGATATCGGAGATTTGATGTTTTACCAGATTCCACGGATTCCTGATATTCACGGTACACTCGTGAAATGGTCGTAACGGAAAATCGCCACTTCATCGCTACCTCGGAGATGCTGTGTCCCATCGCTCGTACGCCGACTATAGCACCATGTTCAAATTCAAGAATCTTCATAACCTGGCATTGTAATAGCAGTAACAGATCTAACAGCTGTGGAAGACGCTTTTTGTCTAATGTAGGCGATGCCGACCGCAGTGCCGGTTTCTGCTTGTTTACATGTCTCTGTATTTGAATACCCATGCCTATACCAGTTTCTTTGGCGCTTCAGTGTATTGTAAGTATGACTTCCGTCTGATTCTGGCATAATAATGGAAGTCAATAACCAAGTTTCTCGTCTGAAATCGAAAATATTTCACTGTCACCAACCTACATATGGAGAGATGATCATTGTAGTGAATTAAACCAGAGCTCGCACAAGAAGCTTTTTTAAGTGATCAGTTTCCCCCCACGCTGTTGGAGCCTGAAAGTGGTACAAAGAATCATTTGCAAGGCACTTAAGTGTGAATTGCAGGGTTGTCATGTAGATGTAGATCTTCCGAGGATTAGCTTCTAGTGATTTATGCTAACGACTAGACATCTACACCAGGATGCCAGAATAGAGTTTGAGTCCTGCTTCTTCTGAACATAGATTACCGAAGTATTATATTTCTTTCTGAAGGCATTCGTCTGGAGTGCAGCCATGCATGATTATGGACGACGAACAGTTTAGACAAGAAGATAATAGAAGCTTTTGAAACATGATGCTAGAGAAGAATGCTGAAGCTTAGAAGGGAAGATCGCATAACTAATGAGAAGCCAGAATTGGAGAGACAAGAAATTTGTGGTGCAATTGACTAAAACAACAGATTGCTTGTTTGGACACATTCTGAGACATCGAGGGAACACCGGTTTAGTATTGAAGGGAGGGTGGGTGGTAAGATGGTGAAGGGAGACCAACAGATGCTTATAGTAAGCAGATTCATAAGGATGTAGATTGTAGTAGTTATTCGGAGATGAAGTGAACTGTACAGGATAGAGTAGCATGGAGAGCTGGAGCAAACCAGTTTCCGGACTGAAGACCACAACAAAATGTCTCGTTCGGTGCTCCGCAAACAATATTGGTGCCAAGTAAGACTCATATACCAGATGCTACCACAGGAACGACGTAACATATACGCTGAGAAATAAAGAAGAATGAACAAAAATACCATAGTAAAGATAGATTCTGCGTCGTAAGCAATCTCTCGTGGGTCCTGGTTCTGAAGCAGGAGAGACGCACTATTCGGAGTTCGCGAACTCTGAGTCTGGAAAAATACTGCCCGCAAAATTCGTGTCTCCGGAATGTTTTATCTTCTCATTGTTTATCATAACTGGTAATTTCTATAAGCATATAAGACATTTAAAGATAACATCTCGTCATATTTGCTGTTACGGGGGGTGGTGGACAGTGGGGTAAGAGACAGACTACAAGTCCACACGACCAGGGTTCAGTTGTAAGTGGGGCGCAAGGATTTCTTCTGTCACTTATGGCTTCTGTTACCTCCGACAGTAACCGATGTGTGTGGAAAACGTGAAGTTACGTCGAGGTCCAGAATCCACGTTCAACTGTAGGTCTCCCTGCAACTGGTTGGGTAAGTCAGTTCGAAGATTGGAAGAAGACATGGGCATACCAACTGCAATGAGGTCATGGCTATTAAAGCCCAGCTGCGTTAAAACTGTTGAGGTCATCTGTGCCATTAACACTTTTGCTGATAACGGAACAACAAGGATGCAGATGACAGAAGAAAGAGTTCTTCCCAGCACGTGACAATTATACACGTGCAGAAAAAGCAAAATTAAGGTATATTTCAACAATAGACGGCACAGTCAGAGAACAGATCAACTGACTAGTACCGAGCGAGGTGGCGCAGTGGTTAGACACAGGACTCGCATTCGGAAGGACGACGGTTCAATCCCGCGTCCGGCCATCCTGATTTAGGTTTTCCGTGATTTCCCTAAATCACTCCAGGCAAATGCCAGGATGGTTCCTCTGAAAGGGCACGGCCGACTTCCTTCCCCATCCTTTCCTAATCCGATGAGACCGATGACCACGCTGTCTGGTCTCCTTCCCCAAACCAACCAACCAACCAACTGACTAGTCCTGGTACTATCCAGATTGTAGAAAGAGTATATTCGGAACCGTTGTATAGAAAGTGCTTGAGTAGATAGTTCAGTGATATCGAACTATAGTTCGCTAACTGTTGGCTCTAGAGAAATCAGATGTTTCAGTGTTTCTTCGATGTTTTGAAAACGCCACTTTTGATTGCTTACATCCACTACACTGCACCCATATTTGTCTCCAAATGAAATGAACTCACATTCGAAAAACTCTTGAGTCTATGGATTACATTATTTTCCACGCACAAAATCAATTTATTGTCACATCGAAATTCTTTCCAACGTATGTAAGCCTTCATTAACTTATGTAGATGAAAGTGTCGGGACTGAATGTGGTTGTGATACACCTGTCCATTCTAGATAACTAGTTTTCTTAACTGTGCACCATGTGATCTAGCATTATAATAGAGCAATAAGATGTGGCTTGCGTAGAGTACAGACCTCTTCGCTTATAAGAGATACAACGGCTTATCCAAGAAAGAAAAATATACTTATTTGGTAATGGCTGTTCCACGGTTGATGAAGTTTATGATAATCACCTACTTCCACCGCATCACAACCACAACCACAACCACAACCACAACCACCACCACCACCACACCAACAATGGCAAACAAATGAAGCTCTCAGTTCTCTGCGTGACTTATCGGGTTGTGCCTTCGTACGAGGGGGCCCCGATGGCTTCCATTTCATCGACTCCTTTTTACTCTCAGCATCGGTATGAAAGAGTAACATTTCATCACACGTGGTTATCTCATGAAAGTACTGAGTAACAGTAAACTATTAAAGGCACGATTTGCGCAGAAGATCTTTCCTGACTACACTATTGTCAGCCGGACAGCACATTGCACACAGTTTCTTTACGAATCAGATAATATTCCATTCCATTGCAATCAGGGATGTGTGTCGAGGTGGCGCATGTAATTTCGGATGATTTCGTGACTGACTTCCTCGCTTTACTTCAGTTTTTTGCTGGTTTTGGACGCTGCAAACGTAATACCGAATCCTCAGAAGCCACCCAAATACATTAAGTCGATTGATTATGTTTCCAATATACACTCCTGGAAATTGAAATAAGAACACCGTGAATTCATTGTCCCAGGAAGGGGAAACTTCATTGACACATTCCTGGGGTCAGATACATCACATGATCACACTGACAGAACCACAGGCACATAGACACAGGCAACAGAGCATGCACAATGTCGGCACTAGTACAGTGTATATCCACCTTTCGCAGCAATGCAGGCTGCTATACTCCCATGGAGACGATCGTAGAGATGCTGGATGTAGTCCTGTGGAACGGCTTGCCATGCCATTTCCACCTGGCGCCTCAGTTGGACCAGCGTTCGTGCTGGACGTGCAGACCGCGTGAGACGACGCTTCATCCAGTCCCAAATATGCTCAATGGGGGACAGGTCCGGAGATCTTGCTGGCCAGGGTAGTTGACTTACACCTTCTAGAGCACGTTGGGTGGCACGGGATACATGCGGACGTGCATTGTCCTGTTGGAACAGCAAGTTCCCTTGCCGGTCTAGGAATGGTAGAACGATGGGTTCGATGACGGTTTGGATGTACCGTGCACTATTCAGTGTCCCCTCGACGATCACCAGTGGTGTACGGCCAGTGTAGGAGATCGCTCCCCACACCGTGATGCCGGGTGTTGGCCCTGTGAGCCTCGGTCGTATGCAGTCCTGATTGTGGCGCTCACCTGCACGGCGCCAAACACGCATACGACCATCTCTGGCACCAAAGCAGAAGCGACTCTCATCGCTGAAGACGACACGTCTCCATTCGTCCCTCCATTCACGCCTGTCGCGACACCACTGGAGGCGGGCTGCACGATGTTGGGGCGTGAGCGGAAGACGGCCTAAAGGTGTGCGGGACCGTAGCCCAGCTTCATGGATACGGTTGCGAATGGTCCTCGCCGATACCCCAGGAGCAACAGTGTCCCTAATTTGCTGGGAAGTGGCGGTGCGGTCCCCTACGGCACTGCGTAGGATCCTACGGTCTTGGCGTGCATCCGTGCGTCGCTGCGGTCCGGTCCCAGGTCGACGGGCACGTGCACCTTCCGCCGACCACTGGCGACAACATCGATGTACTGTGGAGACCTCACGCCCCACGTGTTGAGCAATTCGGCGGTACGTCCAACCGGCCTCCCGCATGCCCACCATACGCCCTCGCTCAAAGTCCGTCAACTGCACATACGGTTCATGTCCACGCTGTCGCGGCATGCTACCAGTGTTAAAGACTGCGATGGAGCTCCGTATGCCACGGCAAACTGGCTGACACTGACAGCGGCGGTGCACAAATGCTGCACAGCTAGCGCCATTCGACGGCCAACACCGCGGTTCCTGGTGTGTCCGCTGTGCCGTGCGTGTGATCATTGCTTGTACAGCCCTCTCGCAGTGTCCGGAGCAAGTATGGTGGGTCTGACACACCGGTGTCAATGTGTTCTTTTTTCCATTTCCAGGAGTGTATAAAGACAACAGCTTACCGTGATTCGATGTTACCCAGCTCTCCCCGAAAGATTCAGTAATGTGGAGAGTTTACGGTGGCTTACCTGAAACGACAGAGAACAACACTGAAGTACATTTATATAAGGAACAAAGATATGAAGAAAAACAGCATTTTCGTAATTGTCTATTAAGAAATTCTTCAGTTCAACAGAAGAAAAATACGAGGACATTTGACACAATTTGCACTTAAAATTCTGTGCTTCATTACTCTACAATAATATGCACGTACTAACAACTTACAAAATTATCCTAGAGTTAACACTGAATGTGGATGAATGTGCAAAAGAATCTCGTACAGTAATAAGTTTTAGTTTATTTCTTTCAGAGAAACGCATGCAAACGAATCTTTTTGTCTCGCGATTTAGAATTTCAAATTTACCGTACACTGCCGATCTCCTGAACTATATTTTCCTCATCGAAGCCTGAGCCCTGTCTCTAATGATCTGGTCGTCGACGGGACATTAAATTCCCCTCGCCACCCCCCTCCCCGCCCATCCGTTCCAAATGAAAATGAGCGGTTTCCAATCTAGTTTATGCCCTAGGGAGCTTTTCATATATATTACTTTCTTCGTTGAAGAACCTTTGCCTGTAATGGTCGGAAATAAAGAATCATCAATAACACCGAAAATTTTTGTCACGCCTCGAGCCCGCGCTGAGGCAGCTTATTTGTAAATGCGACTGCTTGCGAAAGGCACTAAATTCGAATTTGACTCCGCGATGATGTAAAACTTCATTTATCACGTTGTACTCACTATGTGGATTCGTTTACCTGTAAAAAATTTCTCCGCCAGGCCAGTGCAATGCGCACAAGAATTAAGGACGGATTTAAGAAAGTCTTTGAACAGTGCAGCGCGTCACGCATTATGGGCCGTTTTAAAGAAAGTCTTTTCCAACTGCACCTTCAGAGCGTCTCACAAACCTTTGCTGAGTAACTCGTTACTTCTTGGCTTATTCTAATTACTCCTGGGAGCATTCTACTTAAAACTGTATGTGTGTACTGACGTGTCATAAAAAACAAAGAACGCTTAATTACTAATCTCAATGGCGTTTCGACCGTGTTGCAGCAGTCCTTGTTAAGGCGTAGACGAACAGTTTTCCTCCGGTTGCCAACGAATATGCGAATCTTCGTACATTTGGAAAGTACTGTGCCTCGACAGGCATGGACACTACAACCAAGTGACTGGCCTCTTTCCATAAAGTGATTTTACTGGTAGAAACAATTACTCGATAAGTATGTGTCACGAGAATTGTTCCGGGAACTGAAGCTGGATTTATCCGTAAAGTGTCCTTTGCTCGATACATTCACGATCCAGTCTAGGTGTTTCTGACTTCACAATAAACGGGCTTCTTTGCGTTTGCATTGCCGTGAATGGAATACACATACTACCCGACTACTCGGGCTACTGTGAGCTTTGCACACATGGTCAAGCAGTTGAGCCCACACAAGGCTCCTACTGTGAACAGGTTTTTATTTGTCGACCCTGTACAGCCTACGACGAATACAGAGCTTGTTTAGGAAATGTCACCAAAGCTTCATGACACCTCGTAGCACAGTCAACATGGTTAAGACTGTGATCTGTCTGAACTGCCTGAAGGCGTCCGAAGATACCACCGTACAAAATTATGTCCAAATGATGTTACAAACTGCAAGAGACTGCCGGCCTTGGTGACCGAGCGGTTCTAGGCGCTACAGTCTGGAACCGCGCGACCGCTACGGTCGCAGGTTCGAATCCTGCCTCGGGCATGGATGTGTGTAATGTCCTTAGGTTAGTTAGGTTTATGTAGTTCTAAGTTCTAGGGGACTGATGACCTTAGAAGTTAAGTCCCTTAGTGCTCAGAGCCACTTGAACCATTTGCAAGAGACTACGCCGTTCAGAACTGAAGAGTAAACACAACTGACATATCATGTTCTAATACATGTCGACTCTGAAATTATTGGTATACCTGAACACTTCTTAAATAAGGAGATAATTCAGAGGCTTCCTTCACCAGGATACAGGTTGGCTGGCAGCTTTTCGAGGAGCTCTTTGCGGTGTGGGGTGTAGCCATGTATGTGAAAAACGGCATCCCATTTGAGTCACTTGATGTTTCAAAGTACTGCACTGAAAAGGTGTTTGAATGTTGTGCAGGTGTGGTTATATTTAACGGAGCTAAACTTCTAGCTGTTACTGGAGCATTTAAATTCACATAATTTGCTGTCAAATGTTCAGTTTGGTTTTAGAAATGGCTTAACAACTGAAAATGCTATATTCTCTTTTCTCTGTGAGGTTTTGGACGGATTAAATAAAAGGTTGCGAACGCTAGGTGTTTTCTTTGATTTAACGAAGGCTTTTGACTGTGTTGACCACAAAATATTACTGCAGAAGTTGGAACATTATGGAGTAAGGGGAGTAGCTTACAATTGGTTCGCCTCTTACTTTAAGAACAGAAAGCAGAGGGTAATTCTCCGCAATATTGAGAGTGGTAGTGATGTTCAGTCCCAATGGGGCACTGTTAAGTGGGGCGTTCCCCAAGGGTCGGTGCTGGGGCCACTGCTGTTTCTTATTTATATAAATGATATGCCTTCTAGTATTACAGGTGATTCAAAAATATTTCTGTTTGCTGATGACACCAGCTTGATAGTGAAGGATCTTGTGTGTAGTATTGAAACAGTAACAAATAATGTAGTTCATGAAATAAGTTCGTGGCTTGTGGAAAATAATTTGATGCTAAATCACAGTAAGACTCAGTTTTTACAGTTCCTAACTCACAATTCAACAAGAACCGATATTTTGATCAGACAGAATAGGCATTTTATAAGCGAGACGGAACAGTTCAAGTTCCTAGGCGTTCGGATAGATAGTAAGCTGTTGTGGAAAGCCCATGTCCAGGATCTTGTTCAGAAGCTAAATGCTGCTTTATTTACCATTAGAACAGTATCTGAAATAAGTGACACTTCAACACGAAAAGTAGTCTACTTCGCATATTTTCATACGCTTATGTCGTGTGGTATTATTTTTTGGGGTAATTCTTCTGATTCAAAAAGGGTATTTTTGGCTCAAAAACGGGCTGTTCGAGCTATATGTGGTGTAAGTTCGAGAACGTCTTGTCGACCCCTATTCAAAAATCTGGGAATTCTGACATTGCCCTCACAGTATATATTTTCTTTAATGTCGTTTGTTGTTAGCAATATTAGCCTATTCCCAAGAGTTAGCAGCTTTCACTCAGTTAATACTAGGCAGAAATCAAATCTGCATGTAGAATGCACTTCCTTGACTCTTGTGCAGAAAGAAGTGCAATATTCTGCTGCATCCATTTTCAATAAGCTACCACAAGAACTCAAAAATCTTAGCAGTAGCCCAAACTCTTTTAAGTCTAAACTGAAGAGTTTCCTCATGGCTCACTCCTTCTGTTCTGTCGAGGAGCTCCTGGAAGAGCTAAAAAATTAAGCAAATTCCAGTGTTACATTGTTGATTTTCTTCATATAAACTTACGACTTGTCACCTGAATATGTTTTTTTATATTTCATTTTATCTGTTTCTAATATCGTGTTATAATATCATGTATTGACTCGTTCCATGACCATGGAGACTTCTCCTTAATTTGGTCCCACGGAACAATAAATAAATAAATAAATACAGTGTTATCCGATACCTTTGAATCGCGTGTCTATCCGAAACGGACAGTACAATTCTGGTTTACGACGAAACTTTGTCGGTGATTCACGGTGGCTCCCTGCGCTTTCTATTACCGTTTTCTTCTTTTACAGATCATGCTTAACTTTTAGGGCACTAGAAAAAAGTGTTTTCGATTTAAAAAGGGCGTGAGGCAGGGATGTAGTCTTTCTCTCCTACTCTTCAACCTGTACAGAAGCAATGACGGGGATAAAAAAGAGCGACAGGAGTGACATTAAAATCCAGGATTACAGTATATCAACAATAAGACTGGCTGAAGACATTACTGATGATGACAATGCTGATGGAGATGATGATGTTATGGGTTTAACATCTATGGCCATCAGTTTCTTATTAAAACCCCAGGACTAAATCTGTGTAACTCATCTTTCTGTATCCAGACTAAATCTCATGTGCAGTTATGAGAAAGTTTCCTAAATGTTTGTGTAGCGTGTATCTGAGATGGGGCGTGTCCTACATGTATCTCGTGGTATGTGGTAAACCGCCGAAGAACAACATGCAAGCTGGCCGACTCACTACCCTCGCCTCCCCGAATCCCGGAAATAGCGCTGTAACGCGCTCGGCTTTCTGGTCGGGTGAGGACAGTAAAAAATTATAAGAGCTGTTAAATGGAATGGTCTAATGAGCACAGACATCGACTGAGATTAAACCAAAGAAAGTCGAAATTAATGAGGAGTAGCAGAAATGAGACTAACAATAAACTTTACATCAAAATTGGGGACCATGACGCAGACAAAGTGAAGGAACTCTGCTACCTTGAAAGCAAAATTACGCCTGACGGACAATACTAGAAGGATGTTAAAAATAGCACTGGCAAAGAGGGCATTTCGCGCCTAAAGTAGTCTCCTGGTACCAAACACAGATCTTAAATTGAGAAAAAAAAATTCTGAAAAATACGTGAAGAGAATCGAAGAATTTGAGATTTGATGCAACAGAAGAATGTTGAAAATTGGGTGAATCGATAAGATAACAATTGAGGTGGTTCTCCACAGAATCGGTGATGAGAGGAATATTTAAAAATACTGACAAAAAGAAAGGACTGAATGATAGGACATGTGTTCAGACATCGACAAAAAACTTCCATGGTGTGTGTGTGTGTGTGTGTGTGTGTGTGTGTGTGTGTGTGTGTGTGTTAAATCGGGGACCTAGGAACGACGGAGAGGCTTCGTCCCGTCGTAGCCCTCAGTGGTTCACAACCCCACAACAGGCCACAGCAGTCCACCCACCCCACCGCCGCCCCACACCGAGCCCAGCTTTATTGTGCAGTTCGGCGCCCAGTGGACCCCACCGGGAACGTCTCATATTGGACGAGTGTAACCCCAACGTTAGCGTGGTCGAGCAATTACGGTGAACACTTACGTGAAGACAGTGTTCGCGCAGTAATCGCCGACATAGCGTAACTAAGACGGAATAAGGGGAACCAGCACGCATTCGCCGAGGTGGATGGAAAACAGCCTTAAAAACCATCCACAGGCTGGCCGGCACACTGGTCCTCGACACTACTACGCCGGGCGGATTCGTGCCGGGGACCGGCACGCATTCCCGCTCGGGAAGCAGCGCGTTAGAGCGCGCGGCTAGCCGGCTGGGCAACTTCCACGGTACTAGCCGGTGCTGTAGAGGCCAAAAGCTTTAGGGAAAGGCAGAGACGGGAATAGATACAGTAAATAATTGAGAACATATGTTGCAAATGTTACTCTGAGATGAAGAGATCGACACAAGACAGGAAGTAGTGATGGGCCGCATCTAATCAGTCACAAAAGACACCTCCCCTCCCAGAAAAAGAAAAAACTGCTGTCGACGGCGAGCTCTATCACGCGTAGTTGACCAATTTCATTAACTCTGCCAGTACCGTTATCTTAACCGAGATAACTGAGCAACTCTTTTTCATTCTTTACGTGGCTTCGGAGAAAAATCGCCTTAGAATTCATGTAGTGTGTCCTAAGTTTCCTGCAAAACTCGTTTTGTTTGAGTAGGACGTTTGAAAATTTCGCAGTCCTTTCAACGCAGTTTGCTTTATCCCAGCCGAGCGACAGATGTAACATACACAGAACGACACAGCCTGACACACGTACCCCACATTTCACTGCATATGTATGCCACGCCATTTCTATCGTGATCCGTCGGAGCAGCGTAATGAATCATAAATCCTCGCGAGCGAGCGCTGAAATATCGGCCGGCTGTTCGCCTGAATCAGTCCTACGGAACTGCGGCAGTTTTACATCACTCACCGTTACACAACAGATAGTTAAGGGCGCTATAATCATTCCAGGATTTTTTTAAACAGTCTTAAATATGTTGTACATAATTATGCTAAGGATGGTTCGTAGAAATAAAAAATATTATTTTGAAATCAATAACATGCCATGTGTGATATCAATCCTCACAAGTAGCTGTATATTTCTGTAACTGGTACGTGACCAAGAATATAACAGAATGTAAATGATTCAAAGATTTTAAACTTGGCATCCGATATTACCAGATCGAAAAAATGAAGTTGCGTCATTAATTTTTTGGTTGTTTACATGTACAATTCGCAGTTCCGGTACACGCTGAAAGGCTCCGAATCGTTTGATGTTAACTGTACAAGGGCTAATTTCCGCTCCATCATCATAAAACAAAATAGCATTCGTATATCTTGAATTATGGATCAACCGTTGAACGCACTATTATGGCAGTACTGGGACTTCCATAATAGTCTATCAGAATAGTCGTTTCCATGTCTCCGGTTTCATTTCACAGACAGTACGTTGAAGTACAAAAGAATTATTAGTCGAAGTTAACAAATCACCATCTATAATAACAACTGACAATAACACGTGCAACTGAATGTGCTGCAACGGTATATATTTTGCATAAATCGTTAGTAAAACTGACCACGGCCCCACCTGTATGCATTTTGTTTTGCCAATATTACTTATATTTTGGATTGAAATAATAAACAGTTCATTAAAGATAACACATCACCGAAACAACAAGAAACTGTGCTGTGCTCAAGCCACAATACTCATATCTTCTTTAATAGTTTAAGTACACACGAGCATAAATAGTGAACTTTTTGAGAAATAAAATACCTCGTATGAACGTATTTCTAGTACGTTTGAAAGAAGTGCCATGAAAATAAAAAAAATAAGAGGTTAACGATCCGCTGTAGAAGCCAATAGAGGCGAAGGGAGCTCTTACTCGGACTAGGCTTGGATGGGTGCAGGCGCCTATTAAAGCGACCACCCCAGCATTCGCTGCAAGTCTTTTTGGGGATTTCGAAACTATAAATGCTGACGGCAGATCGAGAATTTTAACATCGCCTCGCCCAAATGTGATTCCGCTGCCTTAACACGACCACCACCATCGCAAAATCACATCAACACTATACTGTGCGACAAGAGGTACGTAACTTTCTCTACAATCAACGTTGTATCCTTCACACACAAATTTAGCTCTATGTTGCTCTGCTGCAAATACTAGCTGGTAATATGTTTTGTCTTCATGCATGTGAACTATATTCGTAACGTACTACCCTGTTTGCCACTGCCATTCCATGCATGGAACTTCCTGTCCGCACACCATGAACGTGATACATAAACACAAATCTCATTCACAAATGCCATAAAAGACGCTTACAGGGTCGTGTAAGCACTCAGTAAAGTGGTGTGTACCTGGATGTACACTGAAACGCTAAAGAAACTGGTATACGCGTGCGTATTCAAATATAGATGTAAGTAAACAGGCAGAATACGGCGCTGCTGTAAGCAACGCCTATATAAGACAATAAGTGTCTACCACAATTGTTAGATCAGTTAATGCTGCTACAATGGCAGATTATCAAGATTTAAGTGAGTTTGAAAGTCGTATTATAGTCCGCTCACGAGGGACGGGACACGGCATCTCCGAGGTAAAGTGGTGATTTTTCCAGTGGTGATTTTTCCCGTTCGACCATTTCACGAGTGTACCGTGAATATCAGGAATTCTGAAAAACATCAAATCTCCGACATCGCTGCGGCCAGAAAAAGATCCTGCAAGAACGGGACCAACGACGACTGAAGAGAATCGTTCAACGTCATAGAGTGCAACTCTTCCGCAAATTGCGGCAGGTTTCAGTGCTGGACCACAACAATTATCAGCGTGCGAACCAGTCAATAAAACATCGTCGATGTGAGCTTTCGGAGCCGAAGGCTTGCTCGTGTACCCTTGATGACTGTACGACACAAAGCTTTACGCCTCGCCTGGACCTCTCAACACCGACATCGGACTGTTGATGACTGAAAAAATGTTGCCTGGTCGGACGAGTCACGTTTCAGATTGTATCGACAGGATAGACATGTACGGCTATGAAGACAACTCATGAATCCTTGGACCCTGCATGTCAAATGGTTCAAATGGATCTGAGCACTATAGGACTTAACATCTGAGGTCATCAGTCCCCTACACTTAGAACTACTTAAACCTAACTAACCTAAGGACATCACACACATCCATGCCCGAGGCAGGATTCGAACCTGCGACCGTAGCAGCAGCGCGGCTCCGGACTGAAGCACCCAGAAGCGCTCGGCCACAACGGCCGGCCCTGTATGCCAGTAGGGGACTGATGAAGCTGCTGGAGGCTCTATAAAGGTGTGGGTCATGTGCAGTTGGAGTGATATGGAACCCCTGATACTTCTAGGTACGACTCTTGACAGGTGACACGTACTTAAGCATCCTGTCTTATAACCTGCGTCCATTCATGTCCATTGTGCTTTCCGACGGATTTGGGCAATTCCAGCAGGACGATACGACACCCTACGCCTCCAGAATTTCTACAGAGCACTCGTCTGAGTTTAAACACTTCCGTTGGCCACCAAACTCCCCAGACATGAACATTATTGAGCATAAGTGGGATGCCTTGCAACGTGCTGTTCAAAAGAAATCTCTACCCCGTCGTACTCTTACAGATATATGGACAGCCCTGTAGGATTCGTGGTGTCAGTTCCCTCCAACACTACTTCAGACATTAGTCTAGTCCATGCCACGTCGTGTTGCGGCACTTCTGCGTGCTCGCGGGGGCCCTACACGATATTAGGCACGTATACCAGTTTCTTTAGCTCTTCAGTGTATATTTAGAATAACTGAGTATAAAATCAAAAATAGAACATTTTACGTAGTGCGCATTTTGTTTTCCAGATGCTGGATTCTGTGATGAGTCTTAGTCCATAAACGTGTGTCATCGTCCGACAAGGGTTCGTTGGGAGCTAGACATATGAAAATTACAGACGGATATCCATAACGTTGGTTGGCGGCAGAGTGCATGAAAATGTTCTTAGTACGAATGTAACAAATGTCCTTCAGAGAGAAACGCTTCTGTCCACAAAACGGCACGGCTTAAAATGCATCGCTCTTACGGAACTCAGCTTACCCTTTTCTCCCAAAATTTCCTGCTAACCACTGATGACGGCAACAGGAATTTCGATATTCCTAGACTTCCAGAAATGATTCTTTACACAGCTAACAAAGATCCGAGCATGCAGAATAGGTGCTCAGATGCGTGAGTGTCTCGAAGGTTTCGTCAGTAACACAACCCAATACGCTGTCCTGGTCGATTAGTGATCATAACAAACAAAACGTGAGGAGTGCTTCACAGGAGTATGACAGGACCGCTCTTATTCCTCATATACATTAACAGTCAGAAGGATAAGGTGCACAGCAATCAGCGGCTATTTGCTGATGACGCTGTTGCACACGGGAAATTGTAGTTGTTGAGTGAATGGAGGAGGATTGGGGGTTTGGTGTGACGAATCGCAGCGTGCTCTAAACGTGGAAGGATGTTAGTTAATGGAGATGAATAGGAAAAACATTTATGTGATTTTCGAATAGAGTATTAGCGGTGTGCTAAATCACAGAGTCGCTTCTATTAAATATCAAGGCGTAACGCTGCATGTCATGAAATGAACGAGCGCGTAGGGCTGGTTGTGGGATTCAAATGGCTCTAAGCGCTATGCGACTTAACGTCTGAGGTCATCAGTCTCCTAGAACTTAGAACTACTTAAACCTAACTAATCTAAGGACATCACACACATCCATGCCGGCGGCAGGATTCGAACCTGACCGTAGCAGCAGCGCCGTTCCACACTGAAGCGCCTAGAACCGGTTGTGGGAGAGACGAATGATCGACTTTCGTTTGTAGGGAGAATTCTAGGAAATTTTAGTTCATCTACAACTGAGGGTACGTACACAACACTTGCGCGATCCATTATTGAGAACTGCTGGAATTTTATGTACATAGACTGAAGCAGCGAGTAAAAGTTTATACCTAGGCCGGAATCGAACCCGTGTCTCCTGCCGAGTAAGCAGGAGAGCATGGTTAGATTCCCGGCCTTGGTAGAAATTTTTCACTCGCCACTTCAGTCTATATACATAAATCATATATATATATATATGAGACCAGTGAAGTCTCTGAAATTGTATCACTTCAACTGTTGTAATGTTCGGCAAGCACTCAAAGTCGTGCTGCTAGATTTGTTACATGTAGGTTCGGCCAAGATGCGAAAGTTACGCAAATGCTTCGTGAAATCAAATGGAAACCCCTGGAGGGCAGAAGTTCTTTTCGACACACCTATTGAGTTCAGAGGACTGGCATTTGCGTCGGACTACAGAATGATTCTACTGCCACCAACAAACATCTCGCGTAAAAGCAGTGAAGACAAGAGAAATCAATGTTGGTACAGAAACATCGCGACAGCAGTTAATCCGTCGCTCGATTTGCGCTGGTGCAAGGTACACTCGTCCACTCACCGCATGGTGACTTGAGGAATATGTATTCAGATGAAGATGGTGCCATCGTTGGATCCCCGAAAGGCGCCTCCGAAATTTTACTCTGGGTCACAGCAGCGCGTGCGTGCGTGCGTGCGTGCGGGAGCCCGCCAAGGGGTGACCAACAACCTCACAGCGCGGCGAACATGGCAACAAGTTCCGCAACCTACAAGTATCACAACCAAGTAAAACTGGCAGTGAAACGCAAACTCTTACTTCCACACACTGCCTACGTTAAGTCGAGGAAGGGACACAGTAGTTTAAAATTGTTTCTCATTCGGGAGGCCGACGGTTCAAATCCCCGCCTGGCAAGGTAGATTTAAGCCAAACAGAAGGATGGTTTCGCGGATTAGTTATCCGCTTTTTCCATAAATGCGACCTCTCGCGATGGTGTGGAACACAGTTTAGAAATCTTATAACATTTTCTCAGCGAAAATTTAGCATCAATTTCCAACTGTCTCAGCAAGAACTCGAGCCATAAACCTCTTGGTGAGCTCGAATCTGTCTAACTTTATCTTCGTGATCTTGTTGCAAGACATTTGTAGAAGGAACCAGAGTAATGGTTGACTCTTCTGGAAACGTACCTTCTAAAGATAAACTACACTGTAATACACAATATCTCTCTGGTAGCGTCTGCCACAGGGAAATGGGCCGACACTCTTGTTCTTACCAAACTAACCTGTGACGAAGCCGCTACGGTCGTAGGTTCGAATCCTGCCTCGGGCATGGAAGTGTGTGGTGTCCTTAGGTTAGTTAGGTTTAAGTAGTTCTAAGTTCTAGGGGACTGATGACCTCAGAAGTTAAGTCCCATAGTGCTCAGAGCCATTTGAACCATTTTTTGTGGCGAAACGCTCTGCTGTTCTTTCGATCTAGTATTTCATTAATCCTGTCTAGTAACTCTGTCTGGCTGAGCAGCAATATTCAGGTATCATCGATCTAAGGTTTGTTAAGAAGCCTTTTTCGTAGCTGCATTACACTTCCTGAGCGGTTTTCCAACGAATCTCAGTCTCGCAGCTGCCTTTCGTACGATTTGTTTTATATGGTCGTTCCTCTTTAAATCGCTCCATACGCATACTTAGAGGTATTTAATCGATGTGACTATTGCCAGCGACTGATTTGCAATCGTTTGTTCATACAACAAGGCATCACTCCACCCATGCGTATGCGCGAACCGTACCGACAAATCAGTGAGTTAGAAAGAGGCCGCATTATTGGCATGAGAGAATGTGACGCATTCCTTCGGGAAATTGCTGCTCGTTTGGGACGAAGTGTTTCGGCAGTGCAACGGATGTGCGCAGAATGGTTCACGGAAGGCCATAGTACACGACGAGGTGGGTCAAGTCGCACCACCCAGACCATCCCCCGAGAAGATCCGACACCTCATCCGAATGGCAGTGCAGGACAGATCTGCATCCTCTTCGCCAGTGGCTCAACATCGTACACTATCAGGGGCCACGGTTCTTCCCCATTTATTACGACACAGGCTACGTGCGCGTCGTCCACTTCTCTGCCTACCTTTGATGAATGTACAGAAACATGCTAGACGGTAGTGGTGTATGGGGCGACGTCACTGGGGACAGGAATGGCGAGTGACGTCACTGGGAACAGGAATGGCATCAGATGATGTTTTCGGACGAATCCAAGTATGGCCGCATTTTCGTTCGCCACAGGCATGGGGAGCGGCATCACAGTGACTGCATTCGACAAGTCATACAGCGGCAGCTCGAAGCCTTACGGTGTGTGGTGCTATTGGGTACGACCACAAATCACAGTTGGTGAGTGTCCAGAACACTGTGACCAGAGTAACCTACGTGAATCACATCCTGCGAACCGCAGCCATACCCTTTCCGTACAACATCCCAGACGCCATTTTTCAGCAAAGCAATGCACGACCACATGTTGCTGCACGAACACGTGCCTCCTCGCTGTCACGACATGTCAGCATTTTGCTTCGGCCGGCCAGATCACCAGACTTGTCGCCAGTCGGAAATGCGTGGGATATGGTTAAACGAGGGGTGTAGCGCTGTGGCCCAAAGTCAGCTCAACAGATGAACTTTGGAACCAGGTGAATGCAGCATGGATGTCTATACCACAGTATGTATTCGCGCCTTATAGGCGTCGATGCCATTATCAGGGCCCATGACGGACCATGTGCGTACTAGGCAACAGGACATGTGCTGAACCGACGTGCCCGAAAAGTAACCATTTCCGCAGAACATACTAACGTATATGCCCTGTGACTATGAATGTCCTACCTCTAGTCGTTCAAGGTGTCCTGTTTTTTTCCCGAACATGAGTGTACTAAGACTCAATTGCCAATCCTGGTACTAAGAGTAGATCCTCCGCAGGTCTTCCTGTATTTCGATACAATATTCTAGTGTTGTGCCTTCTCTCAGCGTCATCCACCAATAAGCTTGTAGAGCACTGATATTCTGAAACGATAAAAATTGTATACATTGTCAGCTCTCCTGACTATTGTAAGTTTCTATTTATAATTACATTTAAACAAATTTTAATAGCGATATTACAGCTACAGTTGAAGAGGAACAGTATAACTACACATAACTGCAACAGGCAGTTATACACCGTTCCCGGGTTGTAGAAACTCCTGAGTTGGTGACGGATCTAGTATCCCACGGTGCCCTGTACTGCCGGCCGCGGTGGCCGATCGGTTATCGGCGCTTCAGTCCGGAACCGCGCGACTGCTACGGTCGCAGGTTCGAATACTGCCTCGGGCATGGTTGTGTGTGATGAGCACTATGAGACTTAACATCTGAGGTCATCAGTCCCCTAGAACTTAGAACTACTTAAACCTACCTCACTTAGGTTAGTTCTAAGTTCTAGGGGACTGATGACCTCAGATGTTAAGTCTCATAGTGCTCAGAACCATTTGAACCATTTTGCCCTGTACTTCCTTGTCGCAGGTGAACGTCTGAACTTTCATAGGTTGTTTTAAGCAGCTGCAGGTACACGAGTCGCATGGGGAGATATCGGGGGTGGAAGTAGCATGTTCCAGAACCTCCCATCGAAAATTTAGGAGGAGATCGACGGTCTTCTTGGCCACACACCCCGCCTTGTAACGCTGACACCACCGGAATATTGGGCACCGTGCGAGACACTGCTCTCCGTACACCTCTTTCATCTTGCGATAAATTTGTGAAGCATGCTCCCCCTTCTGTGCTAAGAAATTGGATAACAGGTCTTTGTGCTGATTGGGAGCAATCCATCACGAACCAAACTGCAGAAACAATCAGCTTGCGAAACTGTGAATGTTACTATCATCTCTCGGTAAACACATGTACCCACTGGAATTACACACAACACCGCTACAGAGAAGGTTTCCTTCTCAGTTAGTTATACCTTACACAATTTCGCTGTTAGCAGCTAAAGGAATTCCTACCTGCAAATTCATGTCTGTTGTTTCGAACATCATTCGTGATCCTGCAACCGTAAACATACACGATGAAATGAAATGAAAGCATTCCCGACTCGGCTGTAATTAGGTACTGAAATAATTTCAGTGGCGATAAGTGAAAATTTGTGCCACACCGGGACTCGAGTCGGATTTCCGGCTTCTCGCCAACGGTCGAATTGACCGCCTCGGCTACGCGGACGCGACTCCCGTCCGACCCAAAGTCCGATCTTGTCATACGCTACTGGCGCAGCGCCCCTTGTCCATCGTACTCGTTGCTCGCCGGCATTCGCTGGAGACCCGCAAGAATTCGGTAGACAGAGTGCAGTCGAGCTGAAGAGATCTTATGGCCGTCAAGCCGTATAAACTTTTATATAGGTGTGATGTTTGTTCTTTCGGACAAGACAAATGCAGTATGGCGTCTCGCAATTTCGGCTTGTGATGTAGAGAGCGTCCTTGCTCCTAATTGGGTTTACTTTACGTTCCTCGTTACCGAAATATCTCAGAACCTATGTTGTGTTTCAGGTAATGAAATGGATGCGTGACGTGAAATAGCAGAAAGTGACGTCACAAAACTCGTAGAGCGCCACGTCAACGTAGCTATCTCGTCCAGCATGACGACGCAGTGGGACTGCGTAATCTATCTTGATCCAAGGACAACGTTCGCAGGACAATACCACCTACATACGCGACAGTGTGTCAGCACCCGAAATTTGAACGCAACGGCTCCGAACCTTACAGATTTATGCCAACTTGTGGCTTTCTTAATTCAGCTGTTCGTTAGGTATTATAAAAGACCCACCGCCACCGACCGGTGGTTCTTCACCTAGGCAACATATCGATGGATTCACTCAGGCTGCCCGCTGTCGCCGAACGGTTCTAGGCGCTTCAGTCCGGAACCGCGCTGCCGCTACGGTCGCAGGTTCGAATCCTGCCTCGGGCATGGATGTGTGTGATGTCCTTAGGTTGATTGGGTTTAAGTAGCTCTAAGTCTAGGGGACTGATGACCTCAGATGTTAAGTCTCATAGTGCTCAGAGCCATTTGGACCATTTTCTGGTCCACTCGGCTGAAGGAAATTAATATCAAAGCATAAATTCGATTTAGTTTATCGGCTTTTCATTCAACTATGTGATAGGCCAGAACCGTAATTAAGCATACTGTATCAATTTGCGGCAGGAAACGTCATTATGATGTGAGTAAACACTCTTCCTTTGTACGTAACTGGACTGCACAGCTGCTAAGTCTTCTCCTCGTGTGTTACACATCTCATAAAAGTCTCAGCTTTACTGGCGCATGGTGTGTCCGGGATCATTTATACAAGATGAACAACCTGCCCCTGTCGACATCGTTTTATGCAACCCCACATGACAACACATTGTTGTTAGTTCGCTCTGCAGATGCGGAGCAGATTGTCATAATTTCAAACAATGAGTGGAAAAGTATACAAAGACATCTTAATCTCAGACCTATTGTACGAATTCTGTTTTGTGAAATTACTTCGGCACATTAACGCGGCAAGTGATACACTAATTTTATCATTTGTTTCCGATGGTGTAACACGTTCTATAAAGCAACGTTCTTGAACCATTTACGACAGATTAAGTACTATAAACGGAATAAACTTACAGAGACATCCAAAAATGTATGACTGTACCGCTAATTACACAAAGAAACATTGGAAATACTTGGACAAGTGTGGCAGGAGCAAGGTACATCTTGATCCAAAAATGCTATGTATCTCACGGCCAATTATCACTCGCACTCCTTAACGACACAGTCATTATTGCAGTATCGCATTTATGCGCTGACATCGGCCAAGCGACGTTGGATTAACATGTGTCCCCTGTACGGGAATATACATAACGTGGTGTCACCGCCAGACACCACACTTGCTAGGTGGTAGCCTTTAAATCGGCCGCGGTCCGGTAGTATACGTCGGACCCGCGTGTCGCCACTATCAGTGATTGCAGACCGAGCGCCGCCACACGGCAGGTCTAGAGAGACTTCCTAGCACTCGCCCCAGTTGTTCAGCCGACTTTCCTAGCGATGTTTCACAGACAAATTACGCTCTCATTTGCCGAGACGATAGTTAGCATAGCCTTCAGCTACGTCATTTGCTACGACCTAGCAATGCGCCATTATCATTTGCTATTTATCTTGTGATGCATGTACCGTCAGACCGATGTTCACCAATTATGGATTAAAGTTAAGTATTCCAGAAGCTACGTACTTTTTTTACTAGACTCAACTCCTGTAACTGTTCCAGACCTCACGCCAGCCTGCGTGAGCTTAAACGCGTGCCTTTCGGCTACCTCATAGTGACTTGGCTGTCTCGCCAAGTCACAACACATAATGGATGTACGAATGCAGGTTGTAGACACGTGGCTGACGACATATGGAAGTTTGGCCCTGGCTGTGAACCGTGCACGGATAGCTCGGGATAAACGGGAAATCCGGGTTCCAGTCCCAGTCCGGCACACATTTCCAGTGTCGTCATTCCATTATATTTCTGATGGTTGTTCACATTCGCAAATGCGATTACGTTTAATGTATTGTATCGATGACGTGGCTGTCGCTTGCCTGGATACCATTTCTGATACAGACATAGTGCCGGGACATAAAGCGACATCGGGAGGGGCAGCTATATCACAATGTGTATATTTTGTGAACAGTAATAGTTTTGCGTTTCTTTTCTGGGTTACGCCTGATTACGCTTTTCGTCAGAAAATTTCCCTCCCTTAGAGGAGAACGACAGGGTGACGGTTGAAAATTTTTTATTAAGGAATTCGAATGCATACACATTGAAGATTTATTCCCCAAAATACTATGCGCGAAGTCCAGAAAATAAATATTCTGTGAGCGATTGAAGACTAGCGTGCAAGGCGCGCGTCGGCGTTGGAGAATCAGTTCCGCGCTCGGGTTCCTTCGCTGCGTCCGCTAGATGTTCAGTGCTCATTCGAATGGTGCAAATGTTTACCAATGTTTCGAACACATAGTAGACTTTGAATTTTCTCCTTTGGAGACACGTTCTAAAAATAACCTCCAGCCGAAGCGAAACTGTCAACATTGCTTCAAATCTGGCCGTATATCTATTCAATGTAGGCCATACTGCGTTAATGCATGTGGCAAATGCCCTTCAAATCAAAATCGGCGATGAAATGCGCCGATTCTGTGAAGGTAGAGACGCCAGCCGCGATGGGCTCAGGAACGAAAAGGGCTTTGAGGGCGAATATGAGGGCTTATCAAATCGAAGTAGTAGAAAGTGGACATTCACCAACCGGGGCGATAGTTATTATAGACCAGGCATCGATGACATCCCGTAAGTTTCAAGCTTTGTCGCTTTCTTTTATATGATAAATGCTTGTCAAACTTTAAACGCGTTCTTCTCAAAATCTTATTTTTCGGCTGACTGTCGCCGTCCACGCTACAGTTTTTATCCGATTTTAAATGATTTTTGGTTTCCCTTGAAGCAAACTGAATTCTCTTCATCGTAGCCGATTTTTTTATGTTGATATTTAGTATTTTTTCGGCCAAAAAAGACGGGTCCAAAAATGGCCATTTTTCCAGATGTCTATAATTTCACCAAAAGCTGTTTAGCAAACCCCTACGATGGACTAAAATTACATCTGTAAGGATCGGAGTGATACGTTGATTTCATGTTTCAGACAACCACAACCGGAGCTACAGCGACAACCGCCGATCTACCTCCTTTCAGAGCTGCCTCGGGAAAATCCGACTACACAGTGAAGATATTAATATTTTTCAATAAAAAAAAATACCAATAAAAACTTCAAATCCCATTTGTCTGCTACATTACAGTACGGAGAAAACAAATCCTGAATTTGGGAAATATTTTCGTCCGTCACCCTGTCGTTCCCCCTTAAGAAGGCGTGCTGCGTTATATTTGGTAGGAGGTCTTCAGCCTAATCACACACAGAGTTTGGCAGTCCGTACGTTCGTATTTTGTTCAGCTAGCGACAGTGCGCAACTGTCTTGAACGCCTCCGAAAGTCGAGGACTACGGCATCAACCCGAGATGTCAGTTTTACTGCCTTCTGACCTCACTGACGGCTGTGTTTCACAGGATCGTTGTTTTCGGAATCCTCGTCGACTCCTACAGAGAATATCCAAAATTTTGCAACAGATTGACGTCAGCAACACAATTATGTGCGTGTGTTGTATGACACTTCTTGAAAATGGGAATGACCTGGGCATTTTTCCAGCCACTTGGAACGCTTCTTTAATTCAGCAATAAGTACGATGCACTACTGCTAGAAGAGTAGTATCTTCTTTCGCATAGTCTTTGCAGAATCGTACAGGTGTCCCATCAGGTCTTGTCTTCGCGTTTCTTCTATAGACCGTTTGTAGATTTTACGCTCGTGCGACGACTCAGAGGTAGAAACGTTGTACAATTATCGTATGTGAAAAAGGAACGTAGTATTTCGGACTTCTCTCCATCATCCTTCGTTTCGATGCTATTATAGTCAGTGATTGTCTTGGCCAGTGGTCGTCAAACTTTTTTTGCTAAAGAGCCACTACCGATATTTTGGGGCGGCGCTTCGGGCCACATACGTATCGATGGTATTACTAATTGCTAACCTACTTAAATTAGAATGTTACAAGCCCCTAATAGACTACCTACAATAAGGGCGCGATAAGTTGACTGCCTGTCCTCAAATGCTCATCGCTTAAAGTCAGTACCATTCGGTACACTTCGTACCGACTGCTCTCTGTTTCAGATTGCTGCCACCCGCAGAACACCAAAGTTGTGATACTGTAATTGACTTGACAATGTGTTGTCTATGTGAGCGGACGATTGATTGATTATTAATAGTGATTGTACATTTAAATACATTATGCAATAGAAGATACAATCACAAATGTTAACCGATCGTTTTGAATCTCATTTTTCTTCTACACATTGCGTTGTATTAAAACAGCCTTCAGTTTCATATTCCTTGCAACAAATGTGTACCGCATTTGAAGATAACCGTGTCCATAATCGGCCTTCACGAATCATTATTACCTCAGTTTGAAATTTATACCATGGCAGCTGATAGTTACGATGCATAAGAGTTGTCAGCTGTGGAAGACAAACAATAAATCATTCAAGACACAATGGAATTAAAAGACATTAGCTGCAAGTGGAGACTGATTGATATCAAAGCGGCAAGTTGAAAATTTGTGCCAGACTGGGATTCGAATCAGGATCCCTGCTTATTAGGCAAAAACGCTGACCACTACGCCATCCGTACACAGTGGTTGTCGCAAATACAGGGACTACCCGAGCAAGTCTCCAGTCAGACTCAAATTCAAACCTATACTGCACATTACTGATGCGGTGCTCCTGCACATTAACTTCATTACTTGCGGCATGTCGCTCATTTACCCAAGAGTTCGAGCTTGGTGTGCATCTACACTGAAGGGGTCATTGGCAGTCAACGCCGTAATTATATATATTGATCAGCATTATAACCAGCTGCTTCATAGCTTGTCTGTCCGTCTTTGGAACGAAATAAGTCACTGATTCTCCGTATCAGGGATCCGAAAGATTGTTGGTAGGTTTGTGGAGTTATGTGGCATCAGAAGTCTATGCACAGGTGATGTCATTTGCGTAGGCGGTGATGACTCCCGATAGTGACCCAAATGGGTTACATACGATTTATTTCAGGCAAATTTGGCCGCCGAGACATCAACGTGAGTTCACTCCTCAAACCACTGTAGCATAGTTTTGGCTCCGAGACATAGACAATTATACTGCTGAAAGATGACATAGCCGTCGGGGAATATATCAAGGTTGAAGGGATGCAGATGGTTCGCAGCTGTCAGCTTGTCTTCGATTATACCACAGGTCCCTTGCAAGCTCAGGCGAACGTCTTCCATAGCATAATACTGCTTCCACCAGACCTGCGTCCTTGGTGCACTGCACGTTTCGAGCCGCCGTTCACCTCAATGACGCCGTTTGTGGGAACGATCATCGATCTAGAGCAGCAAAAATGTGATGCAACCCATTTCTATTGATCGACGGTCGAATTCCGATGGTCCCGTACCCACTGCAATCGTAATCGACGAAGCCGTTGAGTCAACATCTGAACACGTCGGGGTGGTCTGCTGCGGAGCCCCATGTTCAACAACGTACGATGAACAAGTGATCCGAAACGCTTGCGCGTGCACCAGCATTGTGCTCCTTCGGCAGAGATGCCACAGATCACCACCAGACAAGCCTCCGAACCCCAAGATGTGTGAAGAGTCCAACCATTTAATGCCTAGGGGTAGTTTCACAGTCCTTCTACCTCTTTCCGTAGATGCTCTCGACAGTACAGCTTCGCCATTTTCGAGATACTCGTTCACAGGCTCAGCGAAATGATAATCTGCCTTTTTGTCAAAGTCGCTTATCTCAATGAATTTCGTCATTTTCGGCCCATATCTTCACTAGGGTGATCCCCGTCCGTACCTGCTTCGCTTACATATTTTTGTTGCCGCGTCACGTGCCCTGCAACGCGACCAGGCAGCATCCAACGCCGCAGTGGGCAGTGGTCATAATGTTCTTTCGGACATCACATATAAATAAATCATTCCCCTTCTCACATTCTGTAACCCCTCAGTGCCCACGCTACTGATCCTTCTGCCCCTGAGGTAAGCGGTCAACTTCATTCGGTTCACAGCTAAAGTCACCAACGACGCACATTTTCAAATATTACGGTCTCTGTCTTTTTGTTTGTTACTGAGCAGGAAAACTGCCCTCTTAAGAGGCTTTTAACGTAAGTGGACGTTTTTTGATTCAGTTGTTAATTACTAGATTACATTATTATAAAAAAAAGCTGAGAACAGAGGCCCACACGAATGCTTCATTCGGGTCGCCGCAACTTGACGACCACTGGTCTGGATATTTAGCTTGTGCCCCGTCAATACATTATCGCAAAGACAGTAAATGATTTTCTACAACGACTGAGAGAAAAACTGAGACTAGAGTTGGCTGAACAAGCGAACAAGCTTTACTTCCCGCAAACTGGAAGGTCAACGTCTGAGAAACGCAGCTGTTAAGTTCGACGCCTGAGAGCGTTCCCAGTGTTAGAGCGATAAATCAAGCGCGAAGCCGCGCGGCTGGCGGATTCGACGTCGATCGTGGGACAGAGCTGCGGCCGACCGCGTTACCACCTGGCCTCTTTAAAGAGCCAAACCGAGGCCCGACCGCTCCTATTTATCTCCAGTTACGCTCCAGCGATCCACGCCCCTGGTCGACAACTTTCGGTGCAACAAGCGATTTTCTTCTCTTTTCCCCCAGTCTTCGCCTTTATCCTTTTACGCGCGAGAGCTTTTATAACTGCAAAGAGCTAGTCTCTCTCTCTCTCTCTCTCTCTCTCTCTCTCTCTTCCTCCCCCCATTCCCCCTTGGTTCTCTTCGCCACTGCCACTCACATCGTTCATGCAGAGGCACTCTCTCTAAGTTAAGGAATGAAAGTTTCTTTTTTGCGACAGATTAATCAATCCGTCGAAAGCAAGCGCATTATTGGCTCAGACAGGGAATATGAAACTTTTTTGTCTTTATCAACAATGTCAGATTCTACTGCTCGCCTGTGCCCGAGAATTGTTCCCTCGACTTGCGTACGAAATCAAGGAATGTTGCCATCATTCAAATATTCTACCACTTCAAAGATCAGTGATAAGTACCATGTCATCAAAAGTATCTCGACACTCTTGTGTAATACCGAGCGAGGTGGCGCAGTGGTTAGCACGCTGAACTCGTATTCTGGAGGACGACGGTTCAATCCCGCGTCCGGCCATCCTGATTTAGGTTTTCCGTGATTTCCCCAAATCGCTCCAGACAAATGCCGGGATGGTTCCTTTGAAAGGGCACGGCCGGCTTCCTTCCCTGTCCTTCCCTTATCCGATGACCTCGCAATTTGGTCTCTTCCCCCAAACAACCTATAACACTGCAACAGCATTTACATAGCTTATGTAATCAGGTACCAAATTTGGCTTGTTACGTACTATTCCCCAACAGAACAAATGAGTCCTGTCACGGAAAAGCCACGTATAACACTCCCGTCTGCTACTACTGTACCATAACCTTAAAACTGGAAACAGCTTATGAAATAAAACTATTTTGTTAAAGCAATTATGGTATATAGCAACAGAGCAGTGTTACCCTCTGAGAGGAATTTTGTTAGGTTGACCGTGCTGTACCTAACGGGAATGGCTTATCGAAAATGAAAGTCAGAATTA
Source organism: Schistocerca piceifrons (assembly GCF_021461385.2). NCBI lineage: Eukaryota > Metazoa > Arthropoda > Insecta > Orthoptera > Acrididae > Schistocerca > Schistocerca piceifrons. The sequence continues at coordinate 15,620,495 of NC_060143.1, forward strand.
CGTAAATATTTGAACAGTACGAACAAAATTTCGTCTATCTGTACTGTTCAACTGAGAAAGAAAACGGTCGCCAGCCTAACTAGGCAAGAGAATGATTAACATTCTCGTTTAAGAAAATAGTTATCATTAGCTATAACGGATCTACACACACGCGAGTGCAGTGAACTATTACACATACATATGTTTACGGTAAGATTGGAACTAACAGAGCAGCAGAAACAATTTGCAAAATTATAACAGCTACCGAAACACACTATTACTTTCAGGGCTTACACAAAGTGAATGGTCTTTATAACATTACTATTAATATGCACTTCTAATACACCAGAGAGACAAACACTTAGTAAACACGAGTATATAACGTTTCACAACTGCAGCTTTCTCACTTTTACTACATCGAAACACAATGTTGACAAAATTGCAAGAAACTGCCTCACCTTTTATAATTTACTACAGACAACTATGTGATCATATGCTTTATAAGTCTCAGTCTTAAGAAATTGTAATTTGAAGTTGGCAACAATACATTAATAAGCAGTTTTACTAGGAAAATTATTTCAGTAAGCATCATTAATTTTAACTCACCCTCTTGCCACATTAACTTTAACTTTCTCTTTACTATGTTCAAGGGGCATTAATTAGAAAACTGGGTTTTAATGTACTTTCACTAAGGGCAGTCGGTAATCACTTTAGTTCAAACGGAGAGGACCCTGAGAGGTGTTATGATGAGGAGAAAAATCAAGGTAGGTACATAAATTCAGATACAAATTACCTTATATTTCAGCACATTAGCACATCCATTAAGCTGATCCTCCACTGTACATCATTATAGTATTACGTTACAGTGAGTGCGCCACGTGGTGGAAACTGCATGTTGGTAGGTGGAACCGCAGACAGAATTGCTGGACTCTGGCCCTTCTTGGTGGCGACAATGATTACCAAATCCAGAATCGTTCCAGCTATTTATCCATCCATCCGAGGCATTGGAAAGTAGCAGAAAAAGCCTCTTTCGGAAGCAGAACAATATGCATCTTTTACATGGCAGTGCACACACTCGTAGCTCGTCTCCGACTGACTATCAGTTCCACCTTTTCCACCTAGGCCAACCACAATTTGCGCGCGCTACACAGTTCCGTTCCCGAGGGGAACCACTACACCTTTTACATACAAACTAACTAAGAACCCTAAGTGAGGATCAGCAGTTTACATAACAGTAAACAATCATTTTAAACAAACAGAACATTTGCACATATAGACATTTCTACAAAAAATTATTCACACAAAATTACAATTATATACAGTAAGTTTTGTTCCCTCCAAATGGGACAAAGCATTTAAACGACTGCATAGAACCAAACCATGACATCAAAGTTTGTGCAAAGAAAGAAATATACAGTTTTATGTTATCGATTCAATCACACACATTTACAGAAGCACAGCAATGTAATATTAAATGAAACAAAAGCAAAATAAATCAGTACAGCATTAGAGCTGTGGTGTTACAAACCCAACCCAACCTCTTGTGTAATGCTGAGTTGACCATCTTACGTCGTAAGAAGCGGACCCGGAGGCGGGGAGTATTACGTTCTCGGTACAGAAAAAGTGACAATAGAATTAGCCGGTCACGTAAACTCAGTGACTTCGAACGTGGTCTAGTCATTTGATGTCGATGAAGAACAGATCGATCAGGAACATTTTAGCCCTTCTGCCCTAGTCGACCGTTGGTGATGTGATTATGGAAGCGGGTACTAACAATCACAGCTAAACAAGTCCAGGCAGACCTCATGTACTGATGGATAGGAATGATCTAACATTGAGAAAGGTGGCTGTAAAAATTTGCGTCACAATAATGGACGGAAATACTCGTGAGTTCCAAAGTGCTACCAGCGGACCATGTAGCACAACGAATGTGCGTAAGGAGCTAAAAAGAATGGGGTATAATACTCAAGTAGCTACTAGAAACTAGACATTTCTGTAGTCTTCGTACATCCATAGTTGAAATGGACAGTGGGACGTCAGCTGGTATAAATTTATGTTAAAAATGAAGAAATTCCTCCAGCTGTATTTGAGGTGTCGCACGCAGTTGACGTCAACAAGTGTATGGACCTGAAGATGACGTTGTTACAACGTTGAAACTAGTTGCCAAAATAAAATCGACACCTTAAATACAGCTGGAGGAATTTCTTCATTTTTAATATAAATTTCTGTAATGAGTGATAAGCGACGCTTGAAGTACAAAGATCAACGCCACTACATACTGGACGACTGGATGAACCATGCGATACGCTCGTGCCAGTCCTATACGAGGGTTTGGGTTGGCGCATGCCTGGAGATCGTTACCTGCTATCATGTGTTGTGCCAACATTGAAGTACGGAGGAGGTTGGGTAGGTTCGTGTTTCTCGTGGTTAGGTTATGGTCCCCTCACTGCGCTGAAGAAAACGCTAAATGCGGAAGGATACGAACAAATTTTACAGCCCTGTGTACTGCGTACAGTAGAGGAACAGTTCAGAGGCGACGATTGATGGTGTCAGCATGAAAATGCACCACGTCATAAAGCAGCGTCTGTGAGGCTAAGGTCTGTGGACAACAACATTCTTGAAATGGTTTGGCCTACCCAGAGTGCCGACCTGAACCCAGTGGAACAGCTTGGGAATGAATTAGAACATCCCAGCGTCCAACGGCACTACCTTCTCTGGTTTCAGAATGGGTGATACCGATGGGCCCAGCTGGGCCTGTAGACAGAGTTTCGTTACTCTCGTTAGTAATTTCCCCAAATCGCTAAAGGCAAATGCCGTGATGCTTCCTTTTGAAAAGAGCACTGAGGATTTCTTTATCCATCCTTTCCTAATAGGAGCTTATGCTCCTTCTCTAACGACCGCACTGTCTACGGGACAGTCAACTACAATCTTTCCACCTTCCTTCCTCCCTGTTTTGCAACTGAGTACCAACTGAAACCCGACGCATCTGCGAAGCTTTAGACGTAAGCCTGTAATAACAGCCCCATGAAAACGTTTCAATATAGGAGGTGTGTTTTTTAAGTGAGTACCGTTTTGAAATTTAAAAAAAGACGTGCTAAGATATCTCAATAATTTTATTTTTACATGAAAACCTGTACCTTAATCTACTTTTCTACATAATTTCCGTCAATATTAAGGCACTTGTCGTAACGTTGTACCAGTTTTTGAATACCCTCGTCATAAAAGACTGCCGCCTGACTTGTTAACCACTGCATCACCACTGTTTTGATTTCGTCACCGTCTTGAAGACGCTGACCGCCCAGGTGTTTGTTCAAGTGCAGGAACAGATGGTAGTCACTGGGCGCAAGATCGGGGCTGTACGGAGGATGATCTAGAGTTTCCCATCGAAAAGATGTGATGAGATCTTTGGTCTGATTCGCCACATGCGGACGGGCATTGTCTTGCAGCAAAACGATGCCCTTGCTCAACTTCCATGGACTGTTGCTTTGATACTGGAGTTACGTGGGCCATCCATGTTTCATCGCCCATAACAATTTGGCTTAAGAAATTATCACCGTCGTTGTGGTACCGCTCAAGTAAAGTCAATACACTGTCTAAACGTTTGGTTTTGTGCACATCCGTCAACATTTTCGGTACCCGACGTGCGCACAATTTTCGGTAATTCAAGTGCTCGGTCACAATGCCATACAAAACACTACGAGAAACATTAGGAAAGTCATACCGCGAGGAGGAAATCGTAAAGCGTCTGTTTTCTCTCACCTTATTGTCCACTTCCTGCACCAAACTTTCATTAACGACCGAAGGACGTCCACTCCGTTATTCATCATGCACATTTGTTCAAAAAAATGGCTCTGAGCACTATGGGACTTAATATCTATGGTCATCAGTCCCCTAGAACTTAGAACTACTTAAACCTAACTAACCTAAGGACATCACACAACACCCAGTCATGCACATTTGTGCGGCCATCTTTAAATGCTCTCACCCACTTTCTTACCATTACATCACTCATAATGTATTCTCCGTAAACTGCACAGATCTCACGATGAATATCGATCGCTTTTAGGCCTTTAGCTTTAAGAAATCTTATAATAGCCCGTACTTCAGAGTCGGCGGGATTCAACGATTATCCGAGGCATCTTAAACACTCAGTACACAACGTAAACAAAGAAGAATTAGACTGTAATGGCGTCAGTGCGTAGATTAAGGTACACGCTTTCATGTAAAAATAAAATTATTGAGATATCTTAGCAAGTCTTTTTAAAATTTCTAAACGGTACTTACTTAAAAAAACACGCCTCGTATCTGGATCACACCCACATTACAGTCAGCGCTTTATTCCATAGTTTCAATATTCCAAAGTCCGCCCCCGGTAGGTGAGTGGTCAGCGCGACAGAATACCAATCCTAAGGGCCCGGGTTCGATTCCCGGATGGGTCGGAGATTGTCTCCGCTCAGGGACTGGGTGTTGTGTTGTCCTAATCATCATCATTTCATCCCCATCGACGCGCGAGTCGCCGAAGTGGCGTCAAATCGAAAGACTTGCACCCGGCGAACGGTCTACCCGATGGGAGGCCCTAGTCACATATTTACATTTTAATATTCCAAAGCAAAATGTGGCGGTTTCTCCACTGATTTTAATAATTTTGAATCAAAACTATATTTCTGTATAGCATATAATCTGTTCCTTGTTTCGTTAGACATGGTCACGATTTAGAATATGCCCGAACTAGAAAAACAAACAGTGATGTAACAATGTGATCTTGCTCTTACCACTTTCAGTATTATCGGAAGCACTTTGACTAGAGGGAACAGCTTCTGACTCAAGGTTTCTATTCGCAGCCTGTCCATTGATGCAGTAGTGCAGTTCTACAAAATTGCAGCACTTGCCACGGATTCAGCGCTTTTCAGTGCGAGTGAATGTTCACCGTCACAGCACGACGAACAGCACAATGGGGTATTGGCTCTGCTGCACGTATTCCCACGGCACGGTGCCGCTACCGTAACTGAATTGCAAGCTCCTCGTTTTGGTATTTAGTGTCTCGCTTTTTTCAAACATCGGCAAAAGTGAAGAAATGAGATTTCCCCTTTCAGTTCTCGACTCTTTCCACTACTGAATTTCCGTCCTGAATGTTCAGCTTAGTGGCAGCGGTTATAGTGAATTCATTGTAATCTGTGGCAATCAAAGCTGCAAATTGGACAGATTTTAAGAACATGCGTTATGACAGTATGACCAGTTTATGTTTTTTCTGGAACAACATTTTTCCTTTTCCTAAATGTTTAGTATCCGAAGGGCCCTACAGCCAAAGAGACTCACGCTTGGTTCGTGGATCCCATATCTCACTTTATAACATCTATCTGTGAATAACGTACGTTGTTGGACAGCGAATTCTCTGTTGTGTATTTTCGTGTTTAGCTGTTAGCATATTAAGCTTGAAGCGGAGATGGGGACTTAAACCGAAGCTGCTGCGAGACGACTTCCCGAATTTCCATCACGAACGCTCCGATTCTTCTATCTTTCAAAGTGATACCTAGTTACTATCAGAAACGCTACCCGTGATTTCGTTTAGTCTGTGTCACAGCCTTTCATTCAGCAACATTTCATGCCCCGATTTACCCAGGATGAATTTTCTTTCACCATACATGAGCACTGACCGCATGGCGAGCACTCTCTATCACGTGTACCGGACTCCATGCACTCATTCACACTGTATTTGGTTTACCTCCCTATTCGTCGCAGATTGTCGATAGAACCAGCTATTTAACAACAGCAGTTCGGCTTCTATGCAATACGGTAATCTACGAGGGTAATCCCAAAAGTAAGGTCCTATTTATTTATAGGTACATAGACCTGTTTATTCCTAAATGGTTTACGTCGGTTGACAGCTTGAACATTTAGCTATTTTTCGACACAATGACTATTTCTGTCGATGCATTTTTGTAGACGCTGTGGCAGTTTTTGCATGCCCATGTCATACCAGCTCGCCGACATGCTGTTCAGGAAGTTATGAACCTCGTCGTCGGAGCTGAATCGCTTGCCGGCCAAATGTTCTTTTAACCTAGGGAACAGGTGATAGTCACTGGGCGCCAAGTCAGGACTATAGGGTGGGTGGGTGATTATGTTCCACTGAAACTGTTGCAAGAGAGCAACGGTTTACCGAGCGATGTCTGGGCGAGCGTTGTCATGGAGAATGTGTTCGCCCTTGTTCAACATTCCTCTTCTCCGGTTCTGAATTGCCCGTTTGAGTTTTTTCAGAGTCTCACAGTACCTGTCAGCGTTAATTGTGGTCCCAGCGATTCAGCTCCGACGACGAGGTGAAAGAAGAGGTTCATAACTTTCTGAACAGCATGGCCGCGAGCTGGTATGACATGGGTATACAAAAACTGCCACAGCGTCTACAAAAATGGATCGACAGAAATAGTCATTATGTCGAAAAATAGCTAAATGTTCAAGCTGTAAACTGTTGTAAACCATTGTAGAAATAAACAGGTCTATGTACTTATACAAAAATAGGAGACCTTACTTTTGGAATTATCCTCGTAAAATTGTGCGTCAGGTAAACGAATACGACAGGCAACCTGATATATTCTCGCTGTTTACCACTTGGCTAGAAATGAAGCATACGGTGTGTGTCGACAATGCTGATTAATGAATCATTCAGGATTTTGAAAATAACTGATGTGTCGTTATTTATAATTGTCGATAAATCACGACTACGGCTCTGACAACCACAGGCGCCACTTGTCAGAATGCGAGACGTATGGTCATCGTCATTCATGGGAATCGTTTATGATGCAATGCGTAAAACTTTGTTGAAAGAATATTAAAAACTCATCACAGACCTTGAATTTGATTATTTGACACATTGCACCTCTGGAACCTTATGTTACCAACAATAAGAGCCAGGGAGTTAACTAAATCCGTATCCGCCATGTGACATTCTTCAAGCGCTTTGTGGAATTTAGTTCTAGGAGAAAACCCTGTCTTTGTAATACTTTTATCTCGAGTCATCCGTCTGAAACCGAGTACACGAAATCATGGGTTGTTTCATGCGGATAGAGAGTAGGAAATAGTACGTTACATCAAAGAGAAACGAAAGGGAGAGCTATAGCCTAAAGTAACATGTCTACGGCGTCAGAAACGTAAATAGAATGTAAGCTTTACGAATGAGGCCAACGTTGTGAATCGACGTACCTTGACTCTCACAAAGAGACTTTCTAGAATGGTAAGTGAGTGAAGAAGAGCTGCTCAACGTTTGTACAAAGACATAAAACACAAATTCCCTATATATTGGCTGCAGTCGGTCATCGCAGGCAAAGATCCTTATTTGGGAATGGTACAGGTGGTTAAGGGCACAGAGAAACTGCAAAGGAAGTACGTAGTACGGTGTCAAGTAGGCGGTCGTTGCTGACGGGTTGCGGAGAGCTCTTGCGGTTGATGTGAACTTCACGAAGATAAATCGGCTTTGTCACTCTAGGAAACTAACCACGTAGCCATGTACCTGCAGTAGTCATTAGCGGAGCAAAGTGATGCAGTTTAACAACATGGCGTATTATACATGCTCGACATGATGTAGCTGCTTGGTCCAAAATCTTTATCTAGCACCAAGGTACAAATAACAAGTTTCCCAGAGGATGCATCAGCCATTACAAGACATTTTCCGTCGACATATTTCACGCTCGTAGATTTCTGCATGAGCAGATAACAGCGTAAACTATCTCAAACAATAATACACAGAAAAATGAGAAAAAGTAACGATCAGTTTGGCTTTGGGAAAGTTAAAGGCATCGAAGAGGCACTTCTTAGATTGCGCTTGGTAATGATAACAAGACTTAAGAAAAATCAAGACACCTTAATAAGATTTGACAACTCAGCGTAAGATCTTCGAAATTTTGAGAAAAATTGGAGTAAGCTGTATGGAAAAACGAGAAATATATAATATGTACAAGAATAAAGAGGGAACAATAACACTCGAAGACGAGGAAAAAAGTTCTCGAATAAAAAAGGTTATAAAAAAAGGATGCAGTCTCTCGACCCTATTGTGCAATCTATTCCCTGAAAAATCAATGACGGAAATAAAGATTCGAGATTGGGATTAAAATTCGGTGTGAAAAGATACTCATAATATTTACTGAAGACATTGCTGTCCTCAGCGAAAGAGAAGATTACGTCACCCGCTGAATGGAGTGAAGAGTCTAATCAGCACAGTCTATAGATTGAGAGGGAACATTAAAAAGACGAAAGTAATAAGGAGAAGCAAATTAGCGATAAAACATCAACTTTGGGGACCACGAAGCAGAAGTAGTTAAGAAATTCTGCTACCTTAGGGGGGGAAAAAACGTGATGATAGTGAATCATAGTGGGTTCAAATGGTTCAAATGGCTCTGAGCAGTATGGGACTTATCTTCTAAGGTCATCAGTCCCCTAGAACTTAGACCTACTTAAACCCAACTAACCTAAGGACATAACACACGTATCCATGCCCGAGGCAGGATTCGAACCTGCGACCGTAGCGGTCGCGCGGTTCCTGACTGTAGCGCCTTTAACCGCTTGGCCACAACGGCCGGCAATCATAGTGGGAAAACCGGAGAAGAAGAGAATCGAAGCATTCGAAGTGTGGCGCTACAGAAGAATGTTCAAAATTAGGTGGACTGATAAGGTAAGGAATGAGGATGTTCTCCGAAGAATCAACGAGAGAAGTAATATAAGGAAAACACTGACAAGAAGAAGGGACGAGATTGTTGTTCGTCTGTTAATACTTCTTTGAACGACTTCCGTGGTACTAGACGGAGCTGTAGAGAGTAAAAACTGTACAGAAAGACAGAAATTGGAATACACCCAGCAAATAATTGAGGACGTAGGTCGCAAGTGATAGTCTGAGATCAAGGGTTTAGCACACGACAGGAGTTCGTTATGGACCGCATCAAACCAGTCAGAAGGCTGATGACTCGGAAAAAGGCATAAGGATGTAGACAATGTGACATAAGGAGGTTTGGGTCGGTCCGGGCAGCATGGTTAAGACGACCGCTCGCAATAAGCGGGAAATCCGGGTTCGAGTCCCGGTCTGACATAAATTTTTATGTGTCAGTATAGGACCTACATCTACATCTAATACACTGGTTGCCAAAGAATTCGCAGTCAGCAAATAAATTTGTAGTCTAATCATTTACATATCCGTCGACGGTATGGGAGTGTACGAACTTACACTGGCATCCGATCGTGTCTTCTGGCTGTTTCACTTTTCTTATTAGGAAGTGTATCACGAGCTAAGAAATTTACTGTCCATTTGTGCACGGGAGGTGTATTTCTGACATATGTTGATTAAAACCCAAAGTAATGACTCACAGCCGGCCGCTGTCGCTGAGCGGTTCAAGGCGCTTGAGTCTGGAACCGCGCTGCTGCTACGGTCGCAGGTTTGAATCCTGCCTCGGACCGAGCGAGGTGGCGCAGTGGTTAGCACACTGGACTCGCATTCGGGAGGACGACGGTTCAATCCCGTCTCCGGCCATCCTGATTTAGGTTTTCCGTGATTTCCCTAAATCGTTTCAGGCGAATGCCGAGATGGTTCCTTTGAAAGGGCACGGCCGATTTCCTTCCCAATCCTTCCCTAACCCGAGCTTGCGCTCCGTCTCGAATGACCTCGTTGTCGACGGGACGTTAAACACTAACCACCACCACCTGCCTCGGGCATGGATGTGTGTGATGTCCTTAGGTTAGTTAGGTTTAAGTAGTTCTAAGTTCTAGGGGACTGATGGCCTCAGATGTCAAGTCCCATAGTGGTCAGAGCCATCTGAACCATTTAATGACTCACATTAGTTGTTAGTGGCCTTTCGTTAAATCAATGGGGAAAGTTGAAATTTGTGCTGGGCCGGGATTCGAGCCTGAGTCTCCTGCTTACTAGGCTAATCCGCTGACCACCACGCAGTCTGGACACAGTGACCATCGCAACTGCACGTGAAACTTCCCCTTTGAACAATTATACACGACTGTCCTTAAACTGACACACAATATTTTTAGCGCAACGCAATCTGACTATCAAAGATCCCTGCAAAAGAATGTCCCTGACTAACATTAACCTATACCTTTCACAAATCGCTTACCTCACAAAAATCTTCGCTGCTCAAGCTACTGCAATACAGCGAGCGCCACTACTGCCAGCTAAATAAAAGATTCAAACTATGGAAGGCACTAACTACTGATAGGGATAGTTAACAAATGAAAGATATTAATAGAGAACAAACAATGTATTTACCTTGATATTATCATATATAAATATAGCAGTTCATGACAAATTACAAAACTCCGCCATCTCTCTCCCCACATCCACCACTGCTGGCGGCTCACCTCCAACTGCGCAACGCTACACGCTGTTCACATCCAGCTGCCGCTGCCCAACACTACAATGGCGAGTATTACAACAATGCAAAGCAGCCACAGACTGCACACAGCACAGCCAGTGATTTTCATACAGAGGTGGCGTTACCAATAAAAAACCTAAACAGCCTACTTACATAGAGAAAACATAAACAGCCTGCTTACACACGGACTACCCTAACACACCTCCTGTCAGACCCAAATCCTCAACTTACACCACACACTACTGATGTAGTGTCCCTGCCCATTATCCCCGTTACTCGCGGCATTTCGCGAGTTCGAGCGTGGTATGCATCTGCACTGAAGTGATTAACTGGTCGTCCTCGCCTTAATTACACATGTGGATTATTTTGCATGTGGATTGTAGATCGCTGATCCGTATAAGCACACGACTTTGTGACAGTTGTGGTATCGTAATTTTGACCAACGCCTTCGTCGTGAACAGAATAACTGGCATCCCTGGTCGAATTTCGACTATGCTATTAAATATGCCTGAATATCCGAGTCACACACAGTAGCAGCGTATTTCAGCCAACAGTGCCTGATCGAGATTCGACACCTCGCCTTTCGCTGCACTTGGACGACGCTTGAAGACGCCAGGTCAGTACAGTTTGCAGAACATTGCGGTCCCCTCCGATGCTTTAAGATTCAAATGCGACCCTCACGCAGACTGCAGTGTCAATACAAATGAGGCCAGTGCTAGGGTTACAGTGGTAACATTTGTAGCGGAAAGTTACAATACCCAATGAATAAAATATATTATGAGAAATCAGGACTTCAGCCGCCTACAGGAACTGAAATAAATCGATGGTGAAGGCTGAAAAATTGTGACAGACGAAACTCGAACCCGGATGTTCTGGTTCAGTAGAACGGTTGCCTTAACCGTCTCGGCCATCCGGACACGCTTTTCTTCGGACCCAAACTCCCAATCTGTAACGCGCAATTGGTGCACCCTTCCATTAGCCCCACTGCTCCCGCACGAGTTCGGAAGATATGGTGCGTCCGCACAGAAAGCACCTAGAGCCGACCCCGCTCAAATGTAGATCGATATGACAAACAGAACAGGGGCCACGCATCGATAAATTAACGAAATCGTTAAAACTGAAATGCAGCTCTACGTGTGTATTACACTTCATCCCGATTTGACGACTGCTGTACACCTAGACGGTGTTGCAGTTTTAATGGCGATACACGCGGACGCGGCGTTCCTTCGCAGCGGATGCGCCGGACCCCCCTCCCTACAGCGAGAAATCGATGTTCGCGGCAGACGGAGGCTGTCATTAAGAACGCGCCGGCCCCAGCGTAACGGCCGAACTGCGCCGTGCTGCGACCCTCCCCTCCAAGTTCTGGCAGCAGCCGCCCCAGACCGTCTCCCACCCCCGCCCACTACGCCACCGAGCAGGCAGGCATTCCTGCGGCGTGCCGCCGCCTCCCCAGACCTGCCGGCAGCCCAACTCCATTGGCCTAATCCCGCGGCCCTCAGCTTCACAGTCCTGCGGCACGTTCTACTCGCCCACCACCTGCCACCGCAGAACGTTTGCGCCATCTGAAGCCTTATACGAGGGTCGTCGTCACAAAGTAAGTTCCGTTTCTAGGGTGTAGAAAAAGATCCGCTACCAGTCACAATAAAATGTTATTTATTTGTCACACAACCGGTTTCGGGCTTGCGCCCATCCTCAGGTGTTCTCATACATTCATGTACATGTTTATACTGTTGGAGATCACTGTATAAATACAAAAAAATATATATTTGCTGGTGACTACACAGATACAAATGGGACAATTGTAAGTGGTAAGGCAGCATTTGAAGAAAATATATCTGTACTTACATAAAGATGAAGCACCATTATTACAGTTACGCTGTGGTGATAGTTTTGCCACTTGGTTACACACTTATTGTCATTTCCACGTCCATATTTCAGTTTTACTAAGTATAGCTTCATATTTCACTATTATGATGTGCATTCGTGAAATACACTATGTTTACATACAAACATGTGGGCTGTGGTCAAAGAACTTAGATGTACCAGATGTAAAGATGTTGCTCATACAGAAACTTGTAGGTTATGGTCAAAGAACTTAGCAACAGGAAGGGCAAGGGTGTTGCATATATAGAAATTCAAAAAGCTATTACAGACTGCGACGTTTCTTGATACACATAATGAAAGTTTTTGATTCACATTTTCGTCGGAGAACTTAGATCTAGAAATTCATAACGTGTATCAAGAAACGTCGCTGTCTATAACAGCTTTTTAAATTTCTATATATGCAACACCCTCGCACTTCCTGTTGCTACGTTCTTTGACCATAACCTACAAGTTTCTGTATGAGCAACATCTTCACATCTGGTACTTCTAAGTTCTTTGACCACAGCCCACATGTTTGTATCTAAACATAGTCTATTTCACGAGTGCACATCATAATAGTGAAATAATATCTTTATGTAAGTACAGATATATTTTCGTCAAATGCTGCCTTACCACTTACAGTTGTCCCACTTGTATCTGTGTAGTCACCAGCATATTTTTTTTTTTATTTATACAGTGATCTCCAACAGTATAAACATGTACATGAATGTATAAACACCTGAGGATGGGCGCAAGCCCGAAACCGCTCGTGTGACAAATAAATAACCTTTTATTGTGACTGGTAGCGGATATTTTTCTACACCCTATGAAGGAACAGTCACGGAGTTCGACAGCATCCACTATGGATAAAATTCAGTTCCGTTGCTATTTCTATCCGCGGCAGCGCTACGATCGCAGTTCCGAGCAAGCGCGGCAGTTACTCTGACTCGAGGAGAGGACATGTGGGCCATTTTCAGATCGCTGCTGCCGACGTGTGCTTTGTAGTGCTTCTCTCTAATGTCAGCCGTAACTGAAAATGCCACCGCGTGTGAAATCAAATCTGTGATTCGTTTTCTAAATGCAAAGAAAGTTAAACCAAAGAAAATTCATCACCAAATCCGCGAGGTTTACGAATAAAATGCTATGAGTGATTCAATGGTTAGAAGATGGGTCAGACTGTTCAATGAAGGACCTGATCAAGTGTACGAAGAAGAACGAAGTGGACGCCCGTCTGTGGTTACTGATGAACTGATTCACACAACTGACGAGAAGATTAAGCACGGCCGGCCGGAGTGGCCGAGCGGTTAAAGGCGCTACAGTGTGGAACCGCACGACCGCTACGGTCGCAGGTTCGAATCCTGCCTCGGGCATGGATGTGTGTGATGTCCTTACGTTAGTTAGGTTTAAGTAGTTCTAAGTTCTAGGGGACTTATGACCACAGCAGTTGAGTCCCATAGTGCTCAGAGCCATTTGAACCAAGATTAAGCACAACCTTAAGTTTACACTTAGTGCCCTTGCTATGGAAATTCTGCAAATCTCACGATTTGGTGGTCAACGCTTCAACGATGATGACGAGCTGAAAGAAGATGTTACCACATGGTTGAATACTACTACTATGAAGAATGCATACAAAAACTTGTGCCACACTATGACTCAAGTGCCTACAAAATTTCGGAAGCTATGTAGAAAAATAGTTTAACAGTGTAGATTTTTGTACAATAAATATTTTTTCCGTGTCTGTACACTTTGTTTTATATAACCAAACGGAACTTACTTTGTGGACGACCCTCGTAGAACACGAATCCCAACTGCACTTTCACCACGAAATCGGACTTCGCGGTTCGACCTACCGAGAATATGTAAAACGATACCATAAATACGGTGAACACCTTACAAACACGGAGGCACACGGTCCAGTCACATGAATGTGAGCACCGTGCAACAACTCACAGACGGCAGGTGGCAGCAGTAGCGGTAGACGGCATGTAAGGCGTGTCAGGGAACACGGAAAACAGAGCAGTCGTTGTAACGCGGAAACAGTGCGATTTATTTGACGTCCAAAAAGCCATCATCATTGGCTTTCGGGCCAGGGATGGAACCGTCTCGTAAATGGCTTAATCTGTAAACTAATCGCGTGCCGCCGTGGTTGAAGTACACCGTGGAAGGCAAAATAACACTATCTAAAACTGGCACCGAAGCAATTGTGGCGCACCACAGACCAAGATGACAGCAGCGAACGACGGTTGCGGGAATGTGTACAGGCGAATAGACGTGCAACCTCTGCGCAACTGACCGCTCAAATGAATCAATGGGCTACTAAGAGTGTCTCCTCAAAGACCGTTCAGCGAAAGTTACTGCGAATGGTCCTCTGCAGCTGGCACCTGGTTCACGCACCCATGCTGATTGCTGTTCATCGGCGACGAAGGCTGGAATTTGCACGCTAATACCGCAACTGGACGTGCATGTGTGGCGAGAGGTGACCACCTCAAAAAATGGTTCAAATGGCTCTGAGCACTATGGGACTTAACATCTGAGGTCATCAGTCCCCTAGAACTTAGAACTACTTAAACCCAACTAACCTAAGGACATCACACAACACCCAGTCATCACGAGGCAGAGAAAATCCCTGACCCCGCCGGGAATCGAACCCGGGCGCGGGAAGCGAGAACGCTACAGCACGACCACGAGCTGCGGACTTGACCTCCTCAGATCAATCATATTTTATGCTCCATCGGACAGATGGCCGTTGGCGTGTACGAGTTGAAACGCCCGAAAGCAAACACCCTGTAACAATCGTTAGAAGCGTCATGGCCGGAGGGCGTTCCCTGGGTGATCTTGTCATTCCAGAAGGCTCTGAGCCGTGCTGGCCCCGGATTATGCGTTGGTTTAAACCTCGGCTGTTACTCTCCGTTTGATTTCCCGCCGTTATGCTGTGGTTCTTCCTCTTTCTACGTGTGGCAGCAACGGTGTATCGATATTCTCACCTTGTACTCTCTTTGGTCTGGTGCTTATAGTTTCCGGCTAGCCAGTGTGCGGCAGTCGGTCGGTTGGTGTGAATCAGCCAGGAAATCTCCGCGCGGCGCAGTGGGCCGGGCCCGCTGGCGGTCTCTACGCAGTGTCGGAGTGTGTGGGAGCTGTTCCGATTGCTACGAGGTTCGTGGCTGGTGATTTAATTACCAAAGCCACGTCTGTTCACATTGTGCCGCTGGTTTTCATGGTTGGCTGTTGGGGGTATTCCCGTGAGCAACAGCGAGTGTTCGAGTTGACGAAAGTTTGGCCACCATCCGGTGGAGTTTAACTGAACTTATTTGAAGTCCAAGTGCACCAGCGAAATTTTCTGCCTTGTGGCAGTTAATGTTCCGGTTACCTGCTCTGGCCACTGACGCAAAATTCAGGCAGTGTCCTTTTCTCACAGTGTTGTCGCGGTCCAACACGTGTGTGTAGTTTTGACAGCTTAGGCATACTTGGTTACGGGAGGCTACGCCTTTTACGTTTTGGCTTTGGAGTTCCTTGTGTACTGGTCGGGTGGAAAGCAAGTCGTCTTGTCGGTGGGTCCACTGGCTGTCTTTTGGTTGGGTTGCCGGCGGATCGGATATAGTTGGACCGACTACCTGTCTCCCCTAAGCGAACGTTAATATTTCAAGTGCAAACCGACCCCCGGAAATTTCTGAGCGCCACTGGCTGTACTGCCTTTTCTTATTGGTGTTTGATTGTGTATTTCAATGGCTCATAGCCAATGGTTTGATTCTGTATGCGTTTAGTTGGGTTTTAAATAATGCCGTTTTAAAATTAAAATTCCTTACTCGTTAAGTCTTAGATTGTTTGGGCCTTCAGCCTAATTTGGAATATTATTTAAGGATAAAACCTTACGCCTTCTGTCTTTTGAAAATATACTGTAGTTGTGTTTTAAATCATGGGCCTTCAGCCGTTTTAAAAATTAAAGAGGTTGTGCCCTTAAGCCAAAAGATTGTATGACATATTCAGTCGATAGTTAAGCTTCCTTTCCTTCCTTCCTTTATAGGGCTCTCCACCGCAGAGAGTCTGGTAGGTTGGTTTGGTTTGGTTGTTTGGGGAAGGAGACCAGACAGCGAGGTCATCGGTCTCATCGGATTAGGGAAGGATGGGGAAGGATGTCGGCCGTGCCCTTTCAGAGGAACCATCCCGGCATTTGCCTGGAGTGATTTAGGGAAATCACGGAAAACCTAAATCAGGATGGCCGGACGCGGGATTGAACCGTCGTCCTCCCGAATGCGAGTCCAGTGTCTAACCACTGCGCCACCTCGCTCGGTGATACTTAAGCTCGGAAATTTGCATTGTAATGTTTGGGCAACTAAATAAAGTTGTGTGTGTTCGAGTGTAACTGACAGCCGCTCATTTTTGGCCCCTTTCCACAATTCCAGCTACCTGTTCTGTCCTCCGGATTTTACCAGGCGTCTCAGACTCGATGGATCGTCATAAGTATGTATCTATCCTTTGCGACCATGTCTATCTCTACATGCAGTTTGTTTTTCCTCGGCACGGTGGTATCTACCAGCAGGACAATGCAACGCGTCACACAGCTCTCAGCACACGTGCCCGGTTCGAAGAAATGAGTTTACCGTATTCCCCTGGCCCTCAAACTACCGCGATTTAAACCAAATCGAGAATCTGTGGGACCATCTTGATCGGGCTGTTCGGGCCATGGATCCTCAACCGAGGAATCTTGCACTGGAGTCGACAAGGCTCCATGTCCCTCTCGGTAACTTCCAGAACCTCACTGACACACTTCCTGCACGGATCGCAGCGGCCCGCGCTGTAAAAGATGGACTGGACAATTTATTTTCTTTCTAAATCACAGTTACTTTATTCCACTGCAAAGCTGTTGACAATGTCGACTGGAACGAACACAGTCAAATTTTTAAAGTAGCAGGAATAAAAAACAGGCAGAGAAAAATTATTTACAACTTGCAAAGAAATCAGACCGCAGTTAATAGAGTTGAAGGAAGCGAAAGAATAGCAATGATTGAGAAGGTAGTGAAATAAGGTTGTAGCCTATTCGCGATGTTCGTCGTGGAGAGGGGTCGATCAGCGTGCTATTGGCTGATCTCTTCTCACAGCCATCTCTTTTCTATCGTTCCCGACTGGCGTGCCGGCGCTTTGACTTTACGCCGTTACAGGACGTACGACGAACGTAACCTTTAGGGCAGGACAGCGAAATTCGGTGTTAATGGGCTATGGGACGAGATGATCGACGCGAGTGCCTTTGCTAACAACACGGCATCTCCTTCAGCGCCTGTCCTGTGCTCGTGACTAGATCCGCTGGACGACTGGAAATCCGTGACCTGGTCAAATGGGTCCCGATTTCAGGTGGTAAGAGCTGACGGTATGGTTCGAGAGTGGCGCAGACCCCACGAAGACATGGAACCAAATTGTTAACAAGGTACTATGCGAGCTGGCGGTGGCTCTATAATGGACTCGGCTGTGTTTGCATGGAATGGAATGGGTCCTTTGGCCCAACTGAACCGATCATTTACTGGAAACGGGTATATTCATTCAATTACTTGGAGACCATTTGCAGCGATTCATTCATGGACTTCACGTTATGGATGACAACGCGCCATGTCACAGGCCACAGCTTTTCGCGATGGATTTCTAGACACCTCGAGCGAATGTTTGGCCACCTAGATCAGCGCGTATGAATCCCATCGGACATTTATGGGACATAATCGAGAGGTCAGTTCGTTCAGAACATCCTGCAATGGCAACACTTCCGCAATTGTGGACGGCTATAGAAACAGCACGGCTCAATATCTTTAAAGGGCACATCCAACGACTTGTTGAATCCACGCCACACCGAGTGCAGCATTACGCCGGGCAAAAGAAGCACCGAGACGATATTTGGAGGTACCCCATGACTTCGTTATCTCAGTGTACGTATCTGCACTTTACCTAGCATGTCGTCGTAGCCTACGCTAAGGAGGGATGTACTACTCTGTTTAACTGCTTTCACAAACCATTTATACACTCCTGGAAATTGAAATAAGAACACCGTGAATTCATTGTCCCAGGAAGAGGAAACTTTATTGACACATTCCTGGGGTCAGATACATCACATGATCACACTGACAGAACCACAGGCACATAGACACAGGCAACAGAGCATGCACAATGTCGGCACTAGTACAGTGTATATCCACCTTTCGCAGCAATGCAGGCTGCTGTTCTCCCATGGAGACGATCGTAGAGATGCTGGATGTAGTCCTGTGGAACGGCTTGCCATGCCATTTCCACCTGGCGCCTCAGTTGGACCAGCGTTCGTGCTGGACGTGCAGACCGCGTGAGACGACGCTTCATCCACTCCCAAAAATGCTCAATGGGGGACAGATCCGGAGATCTTGCTGGCCAGGGTAGTTGACTTACACCTTCTAGAGCACGTTGGGTGGCACGGGATACATGCGGACGTGCATTGTCCTGTTGGAACAGCAAGTTCCCTTGCCGGTCTAGGAATGGTAGAACGATGGGTTCGATGACGGTTTGGATGTACCGTGCACTATTCAGTGTCCCCTCGACGATCACCAGTGGTGTACGGCCAGTGTAGGAGATCGCTCCCCACACCATGATGCCGGGTGTTGGCCCTGTGTGCCTCGGTCGTATGTAGTCCTGATTGTGGCGCTCACCTGCACGGCGCCAAACACGCATACGACCATCATTGGCACCAAGGCAGAAGCGACTCTCATCGCTGAAGACGACACGTCTCCATTCGTCCCTCCATTCACGCCTGTCGCGACACCACTGGAGGCGGGCTGCACGATGTTGGGGCGTGAGCGGAAGACGGCCTAACGGTGTGCGGGACCGTAGTCCAGCTTCATGGAGACGGTTGCAAATGGTCCTCGCCGATACCCCAGGAGCAACAGTGTCCCTAATTTGCTGGGAAGTGGCGGTGCGGTCCCCTACGGCACTGCGTAGGATCCTACGGTCTTGGCGTGCATCCGTGCGTCGCTGCGGTCCGGTCCCAGGTCGACGGGCACGTGCACCTTCCGCCGACCACTGGCGACAACATCGATGTACTGTGGAGACCTCACGCCTCACGTGTTGAGCAATTCGGCGGTACGTCCACCCGGCCTCCCGCATGCCCACTATACGCCCTCGCTCAAAGTCCGTCAACTGCACATACGGTTCACGTCCACGCTGTCGCGGCATGCTGCCAGTGTTAAAGACTGCGATGGAGCTCCGTATGCCACGGCAAACTGGCTGACACTGACGGCGGCGGTGCACATATGCTGCGCAGCTAGCGCCATTCGACGGCCAACACCGCGGTTCCTGGTGTGTCCGCTGTGCCGTGCGTGTGATCATTGCTTGTACAGCCCTCTCGCAGTGTCCGGAGCAAGTATGGTGGGTCTGACACACCGGTGTCAATGTGTTCTTTTTTCCATTTCCAGGAGTGTATTAAATAGTATGAAAGCATTCCCTCGTAGCACGATTTCCCTGGTCTTTTTTTTCTGTTAATGTAATCGTTATTTTGCAAGCATCCTCCGATGGCGCAGTGCAATATGCAACCTTGGCTGTATCACCTGATGCATTCCCACACTTCCATACAATATTACAAAACAAAAATAGGTTGCAATATTCTAAATATTACGCATGCAGATCTATGCATGCATTTTACAGTAAATAAGGTAGGTGTGAGGCTGGTGCAACTTGCAGAGATACTGGACTTGATTCTATAGAACAGTATATGCTCAGTATTACATATTTGACTGAGATAATTCCAAACTGGGATTTACATCCAGACTGCATCGTGACCAGAAAAAAGGCGCACTACTGAAACACATTCATTGTTGTTGGCATCTTATAAATGAGTTATCGTATTCACTTGTGTTCAAGTTCCTGTTGCTATTCCCACGATTTACCTTTGCTTTACTAAAGGAAGTGTGAACTGCTCAGATAACTTCCAGTTCTTCTGCTGCAGTCAGACTGCATTCGCTAATTAACTACACAGGTCATAACTTCGTTTATGATAGGGCATACCTTACGCAAAGCAGGACATGTTAGGATTCACTTGCACCACCAACCCAAACTTTAAAAAGAGCAGCTACCTTACAAGATTAGCAGCGGAACGACTGGATACCTTTTTTTTTTTTTTTTAAATATTGACATGCGGTATCTGTTCTGTCGGACATGGGGACGGTACCTGAATGTTACACGTCGAGAATTTGGGGAGGATGGGTAGTGTGTCCGGAAGGCCAAGGCGGAGCACCCGAGTTCTAGTCCCGGTCCGGTACAAATTCTAAACGTTCAACATTGATGTGTAGGCGGCTGAAGCCCTGATTTCTTGTAATGTAAGTTTTTTATAACTGTTGGGAGAAAGAATGAATTGTTTTTTTGATCATCTGTTTTGTTTATTTCATATTTCAAGTATGAAATTTTTAAAAACTGTAAGCTGCAAAAAAAAAAAAAAAAAAAAAAAAAAAAAAAAAAAAAAAAAAAAAAAAAAGGGAATATTCCTTCGACTAAACCCTGTATTACTATATTTAAATCTTATGAGCATCGACACACTGTCTCTTTTATAAACAGATTTTAAAAACAGTCAGATATCAGCCGATAGAGTGATCTAGTCCTTTTATCAAAGATAAGCAGCGATACGTCAGAGTATAGTTACTTTTGCGAGCACGATAGTACCGACAATTTTCGTTCGATACCGCGTCCTAATCTCAACGATCGATCGGGAGTCGGAGTTTTCAACAGGTTCAAATGGATCTGAGTACTATGGAACTTAGCTTCTAAGGTCATCAGTCCCGTAGAACTAACCTAAGGACATCAGACACATCCATACCCGAGGCAGGATCGCGGGGTTCCAGACTGAAGCGCCTAGAACCGCTCGGCCACTCCGGCCGGCTTTTCAACAGGAAAATGGAGACAATCTCGCCTAATACGGCACTATCACTGCACCAGACGCCAGGTGATACAGGACGCAGGGCAGATAATGGCCGAGAAGCTAAAACAGCGGCTGATCCAGTGTTGGCAGCGCTACGTGGCCCCACACAACACCTGGAGGCGTCCGCTAGGCCGGCGCGGCGTGACCGCAGCCACACCCTCTGGAGGCTCCAGGGCGCCGCACTGGCATGCCTTCACGATCGGGGACGGCAGCCAGCGCCAAATGTCCTCGTCACTCTCCAGCTCCTCCTCCCGTACAATTTAAACGCTTCTCTCGTGGCAATGCGGCGCTTCCTATGCCGCTGCAGCGCCGACACTATGCAAGGGAGAAACTACCTGTGTGTGTGTGTGTGTGTGTGTGTGTGTGTGTGTGTGTGTGTGTGTGTGTGTTTAGTGCTGCTGCTGCTCGGAACGCCGCGAGACGTACGGCGCTCGCTGCCCCGCTCGTCCCTCGACAAGGAGCCCTGCGGCCCCACTGCAGCACGACGCGGTCGGGGCCGAAGCAGACAGGCAGGGTCTTTTTATGGTCCCCAGCTTCCTGCGGAAGTCAACCGCCGCTGGGCTGTTAAAATCTTGCCCGAATTCGTGATCTGCAGACCGAGGGACGCCCTGCAGCGAGCTGCCCTGCATAATAAAGCTCCCGGGACGCGGCACGTCGCTGTCTCGTCTGCACAGACAGACCTCGCCCGTGTCTCTCTTCGTTCCTCTCCCCATTCCTACAACCTCCCCTCCACCAAAGCTTGCACACGTTGTACGAGGGGTGTTCCATAAGTAAGGCACCTCATACTTTTTCTCGACCAATTTCGGTTGTAAAAATGAGGAATTTGCTGTGAGTATCGTGGAATATTTCCGCTTCAGCCTCTATTATCCATTATCATCTAGCGGTGTGTATAAAATTCCGTGTACTTCTGGCAAGGTCTATATTGGTACTACGAAAAGAAGTGTGAATACTAGAGTAAAGGAGCACAAAATTCTTTGCCGACTGGGAAAAATAGATAAATCGGCCGTTGCGGAACATGCACTTCAGTCAGTTGACCATGTAGTTGCGTTTTCTCAAACTACAGTCTTAAGTGCTACCACGAACTATTATCCACGACTGTATAGGAAGGCTATTGAAATTTATAAACATGAAGGTAGTTTTAATAGAAAAGAAGAGGCCTTGAAGTTAAGCGAGATATGGACAGTGGCGTTACAGAATCGATAAGTGATTTTTATCTATGACGGACTATTATCGATAGTTACATTTTATCTTTGACTAATTTTCTCTTTGCTACTATATGCAAGCTAGAACACGCCCACTTTCCTCGGTATGTAGGCCGCTCTCCGACGCCCGACTCGTAAGTCGGCAGGACTCAGCAGGACCAGCCATACCTCTGAGGATGTCCAACGTAATATTGGACGAAACGTTAGGAATAGAAGAATTCCGTGGACTACGACCATATAACCGGGAAGAATTATCAACAACAGTACCATCCGGTCGTGAAAGCATTGTATGATCAGCCTCTATAGTTCCACGAAGTTCTTAGCCTTCAAACTGGCTTCTGTTACGGAGGTCCATTCCAATCAGAGACCTGTCATTCACAGATGCTTGCAGAATGTCTACGGAAACCTGGCAGTGAACAAAAACACGGTGAGTTGCTGGGCGAGACATATGTCATCGTCGCAACGAAGTCGCGGAAAACCGTGCAGTCTCCCGCGTGACTTTGACTCCTGCAATGTTAGAACGTGCAGATACTCTCATTCGAGATGACCGACGGATCACAATCAAACACCTCGATGCTCAGTCGGATATCTGTGTTGGGGTACTCTGTGCCCACTGGGTTCATCGCCGCCCAACAGAAGACCACAAAGAACGACAAAGGACCATCTGGCTCAAATGGCTCTGAGCACTATGCGACTTAACATCTGAGGTCATCAGCTCCCTAGAACTTAGAACTACTTAAACCTAACTAAGGAGCCGGCCGGGGTGGCCGAGCGGTTCTATGCACTACAGTCTGGAACCGCGCGACCGCTACGGTCGCAGGTTCGAATCCTGCCTCGGGCATGGATGTGTGTGATGTCCTTAGGTTAGTCAGGTTTAAGTAGTTCTAAGTTCTAGGGGACTGATGACCTCAGCAGTTAAGTCCCATAGTGCTCAGAGCCATTTGAACCATTTAGCCTAAGGACATCACATACATCCATTCCCGAGGCAGGATTCGAACCTGCGACCGTAGCGGTCGCGCGGTTCCAGACTGAAGCGCCTAGAACCGGTCGCCCACCACGGCCGGCAGAGGACCATCTGTGCGGTGTTGCTTGCACGTTACGAGGCTGATCGTTACAATTTTTTGTCGAACACTGTCACAGGCGATGAAACACGGGTTCATCAATTCGAACTGGAAACGAAACTGCAATCCGCAGCCTGGCGCCACACCACCTCTCCTCCGAAGAAAAAGTTCAACGCCGCGCCCTCAGTTGGTAAAGTCATGACGTCGGCCTTCTGACACTCTGAAGATGTCATTTGTGTCTGATGTCCTCCCTTATGATGCAACGATCAACTCTAAACTCTATTATGCTACCCTCGGGAAACTGAAGACACACGACTTGCAAACGCAAGGCCTCACACAATTCTGTGCATCTGAGAGGCGCGCACAAAACTGTATTGGACTGGTCTTCCTCGTCCACCCTACAGCCTGCATCTCGCACCTTTCCGCTTCCATCTATTCGGCCCAACCCAATGAAGGCTGCACTCCGCGGGAAGCAGTACGTGGAATATGAGGAGGTTGCTGATGCAGCAAGACGTTGGCTCCGACGTCGACCAGCAGAGTGGTACCACGCCGGCATGCAGGCCCTCCCAGCAAGGTATCGTAAGGCCGTCGCACTGAAGGAAGATTACGCTCAAAAACAAGGTTTTGCAGTCCAAAGAGTGGTGATTAAATGGTGTATTGGAATCCTGAATAAAACCAACTGCTTTCAGCCAAAAAAATGCATTGCATTACTTATTGAACGCCCCTCGTGGTAACACTGAACATCGTGTGAAAATCACTTCTCAAAAAACGCCGATGTTCGAAAATATTATGACACGCGATACAGCAGTGATTCTCCGCGGCACATATTTGACAAATCCTTTGTAGTTTTCGGAATGTATGTGGCAGCAGAGCTCTGCCAAGAGGTCATCCAGTTCCTGTGAATTACGGGCCAGTGGTTTGTGGGCCTGGAGGTGGCGTCAGACAGTACCCAAGATGCGTTCCATCAGGTCCAGATCGGACTCACTTGGTAGCCAAGATACCAACGTGAGTGCATTATAATGACCTCAAACTACTGTAGCACTGACAGCTATACTGCTGGAAGATGCCATCGCACTGGAGGAAGAGGAAAGATATCACGCACGAAGCGATATACACTGCTGCCCATTAAAATTGCTACACCAAGAAGAAATGCAGATGGTAAACGGGTATTCATTGGACAAATATATTATACTAGAACTGACATGTGATTATATTTTCACGCAATTTGGGTGCATAGATCCTGAGAAATAAGTACCCAGAACAACCACCTCTGGCCGTAATAACGGCCTTGATACGCCTGGGTATGGAGTCAAACAGAGCTTGGATGGCATGTACAGGTACAGCGGCCCATGCAGCTTCAACATGGTACCACAGTTCATCAAGAGTAGTGACTGCCGTATTGTGACGATCCAGTTGCTCGGCCACAATTGACCAGACGTTTTCAATTGGTGAGACATCTGGAGAATGTGCTGGCCAGGGCAGCAGTCCAACATTTTCTGTATCCAGAAAGGCCCGTACAGGACCTACATTTTGCGGTCGTGCATTATCCTGCTGAAATGTAGGGTTTCGCAGGGGTCGGATGAAGGGTAGAGCCACGGATCGTAACACATCTGAAATGTAATGCGCCGTCAATGCGAACAAGTGACCGAGACGTGTAATGAACGGCACCCCATACCATCACGCCGGGTGACACGCCAGTATGGCGATGACGAATACACGCTTCCAATGTGCGTTCACCGAGATGTCGCCAAACACGGATGCGACCATCATGATGCTGTAAACAGAACCTGGATTCATCCGAAAAAATGAAAAAAATGGCTCTGAGCACTATGGGACTCAACTGCTGAGGTCATTAGTCCCCTAGAACTTAGAACTAGTTAAACCTAACTAACCTAAGGACAACACAAACATCCATGCCCGAGGCAGGATTCGAACCTGCGACCGTAGCGGTCTTGCGGTTCCAGACTGCAGCGCCTTTAACCGCACGGCCACTTCGGGCGGCCCGAAAAAATGAAGTTTTGCCATTCGTGCATCCAGGTTCGTCGTTGAGTACACCATTGCAGGCACTCCTGTCTGTGATGCAGCGTCAAGGGTTACCGCAGCCATCGTCTCCGAGCTGATAGTCCATGCTGCTGCAAACGTCGTCGAACTGTTCGTGCAGATGCTTGTCGTCTTGCAAACGTCCCCATCTGTTGACTCAGGGATCGAGACGTGGCTGCAAGATCCGTTACAGCCATGCGGATAAGATGCCTGTCATCTCGACTGCTAGTGATAAGAGGCCGTTGGGATCCAGCACGGCGTTCCGTATTACCCTCCTGAACCCACCGATTCCATATTCTGCTAACAGTCTTTGGATCTCGACCAACTCGAGCAGCAATGTCGCGATACGATAAACCGCAATCGCGATAGGCTACGATCTGACCTTTATCAAAGTCGCAAACGTGATGGTACGCATTTCACGAGGCATCACAACAACGTTTCACCAGGCAACGCCGGTCAGCTGCTATTTGTGTGTGAGAAATCGGTTGGAAATTTTCCTCATGTCGGCACGTTGTAGGTGTCGCCACCGGCGCCAACCTTGTGTGAATGCTCTGAAAAGCTAATCATTTGCATATCACAGCATCTTCTTCCTGTCGGTTAAATTTCGCGTTCTGTAGCACGTCATCTTCGTGGTGTAGTAGTTTTAATGGCCAGTAGTGTAGGTTGCTCGGCAATAATGTTCGCGTAGCCAACAGCACCCACATTCAATCACTACCCTAAGGTTCCACTAAAGCGTAGCATAATACTGCCGGCGTCCGTGACGCGTTGCATATTTCGAGCAGCCGTTCGTCTGTATTACAGCAATTCTGGACAGGCCCATCGGCCTAATGTAACAATAAACGAGATTCATAAGGCCCGCCGAGACACGTTTCCACTGAGCCAAAGTCCAGTGTCGATGATATCGAACCCACCGCAATCGCAATAAACTGACGATGTCACTGGATCAAGACGGTAACTGTAGGTGTCGGCTGGTGCACAGCCCCTATTCAACAATGTTTATGGAAAACCCTTGTTAGAAGAAGGAACGGGTTAGTGAGACAACTGTTGCAGCACCTGGAGCTGGAAAGAGCAGCAGAGCGGATTATAGTGCGGCTATAGAAATATGCTGGGTGTAAAAGCTGTAAAAGGACTAGTACAAGATAGGAAAAGATAAGAGGGCAGCCTCAAACCCGCCGCAACAGTGATGACTCAGGAACGACCCACGAAGAATAATAACAGATCGTCTTCAATGTGCGCACCAAAGGCTAAAGATTAATGTCTAGTCAGCGTCCAATTCATTAAAGACAGAGAAATAAGTCAGCTGGTAAAGGGAATGATTATCGTACTAATGAAAGAATCATAACCGTATTCAACTTCGGTTAGCCACTGAGAGCACACATCAAAGTGAAGGTGGCTACAGAGAAATAGGAACTAATTCTGGAAAGCGAGTTCATTACCGTAGTCACCGTGCAACCTTTGTTCTGTGTCCACTACACGTTAGTACGAGTATAACTGAATATACATCTCTCGTCTGTTATGACCTCATTTACTTATGTGTCGATACTATAGCGAATCGTAAGCGTACAAGAGCTAAAGGAGGACCAATACCAATTAGTCACTGAGTGGTTGCTTATGCGAGGCAACAAATTCACTGAAGAGATTGTCCGCCCTCTGCTAGAGTGTTTCCGTGCAGTGCGGGATCCTTACCAAATGAGATTGATGGAGGGTATCGAAAAAGTTCAAAGAAGGGCAGCTCATTCTGTATTATCACGAAACAGGGATAAGAGTATAACTGACACACGTGCGAAAGACCATACGGTGGATTGTGGAATGTGTGTGTAGATGTAGATGAATCATTAAAGCAAATGCGTTTTCGTTAAGGCGAGATCTTTTCAAGATATGTCAGAGTTCAATTTCATCGTCCGAACGCAAAAATATTTTGCTGACGCTCGCCTACTCGGAGACAGATAATCATCACAATAAAATAAGAGAAATCAGAGCTCGCACGGAAAGTGTTAGTTTTTCCCAGGTGCTATTGAACGGTAGAAAAATAGGACGAAAGAGGTTCAAAAATGGCTCAAATGGCTCTGAGCACTATGGGACTTAACTTCTGAGGTCATCAGTCCCCTAGAACTTAGAACTACTTAAAACTAACTAAGCTAAGGACATCACACACATCCATGCCCGATGCAGGATTCAAACCTGCGACCGCAGCGGTCGCACGGTTCTGGACTGTAGCGCATAGAACCGCTCGGCCATACGGCCGGCGAAAAAGGTTCGATGAACCCTCTGCCACGCACTTAAATGTGGAGAGTAGTCATGTAGACGTAGATGTAAGTAAATATAATAATAATGTACACAGGCGATCTAGACGTAATGATATTAGCAGTGTAGCGAATTCTGCAGCTCGCTATATAAAGTCCTGAAGGACCGTTGCCTTCCTACGAACGAAGCAGTTTCTTCCGCTCCGTCCTAGCAGAAGGGAGATATTCATAAGAGAAATGAGTCGAGGCAGCCACGTACTCAGAATACACAAAAAGGTTTCTCCTCCCTCCCTCATTCAAATACCACTCTGTCGAATTTTACGTTCGTTTCCTTCTCGTTCGCTGGACATCTGGGAACAAGGGAAATTTCTATTTCATGATCAGCTTGTTCCTTCTGCATACTGAAAGAACTTCTGAGCTGGAACAAATCACACCGCGGAAAATTCCCAAGTTGTTCTCAAGTGGGTTACCGCGCGAGCACGGGACCTGTAATTTCAGTGAGGTTTTGGAGACAACTGTAGAGCAGAACACACGCTAATATGAAAAGCTAATGGAATGAAATGATTTTCTACCTAATGATAGTGGCAGTGTGGCTACTTTAACCGTACCAAAAGACAACTGAAGAGAGAAAATGGAAACGCGTTCTGACTGCAATTTTTTCACAAAATGCATTTTCTGGGCTACTGTGTCTTCAGTATTCTGTTGCGTGTCCGTGGACTTGATACAGGTACCAAACTATGGAAAAAGTCTTTCAAATATGCGTTAGCTAGCGCATGGTCTTTGTGCCAAGGTGTACTTCCCTATTTAAAAGTTATGAGAAGTGGTTTTTGTTGACTACAGTTCTACCAATTAAAAACTTAAACGCTGTATTTCTTTACTTGTTTGTCACAAATAACACGTAGTGCTCCAGTATAAGCAGCACTTGGAAAATAGCTTTCGTCCTGCAATTTTTTTTTTCCAAAAACCGATATGTTTAATAACATGGCTGAGTACAAAACACAAGATGAAGAAAACAGCAGACAGCCACTGTTAATAATGCTATTTATTTACACTAACAGCGCTGTTACCGATTTTGAAGAGACAGTTTTTTTTTTTATTTTTATTTTTTGGTGGGGTTTAAGGGCGCTCAACTACTGAGGTCATTAGCGCCCAGTCACAGTTATTAGAGCACATGGAATCTAGTAAAACTCAAGGGGAGGGGGGGACACCAGAAAGGCTTGACAAAGATGCAGATAAAATAAGTAAAAAAGTTAGATGTCTTCGGACAAGCCAGTCAGAGTTATAAAACGCAGAACACGAGCAGCTGCTCGAGCGTCATCAGCTAAAATATCCGGTAAAGTAGATGGCAGAGACAGGACAACACGAGATTGACTAAAGCGGGGACACGACAATAAAACATGGCGCACTGTTAATGCCTGACCACAAGGGCACTGCGGGGCTGGGTCACCGGAGAGCAGGTAGCGGTGGCTAAACAGGCAATGCCCAACCCGCAACCTGGTCAGAAGGACCTCTTCTCGCCGAGATGGTCGGGAGGAGGTTGTCCAAGCAGTTGGGAGCGGTTTTACTGCCCGGAGCTTGTTTCCTTGGAGGGATGACCGAGCATCCCATCACAACGACACAAGCCTCTTACAAACATCCCCACGAACGTCAGATGACGGGACACAATGGGAGGCTGGCCGAGGCAGGAGGACTGCAGCCTTGGCTGCAGCATCAGCAGCCTCATTCCCAGGCACTCCTACATGTCCGGGAACCCACAGAAAGCTGACAGGAGAACCATTACCAGCGAAAGAATGGAGGGACTGCTGTATCCGTTGAACCAAGGGAAAGAGACAGTTTCATTTCTAGACGGCTTTTCACGTTTATATTACGTTTTTTGTTGAGAAAAAACAGTCAATAAGTAGTATTAACAACAGCAAATGTGATATAAACGTGAACAGACGTATGATGAACGTGTCGGTTTGAAACCGGTAACAGCGCCATTCCTGTAAATATATGGCATTATTAACAGTCACTGGTTGCTGTTTTCTCCTTCGCAAGAATCAGCTTGTAAAAAAGTTATTGCCACTTACAACGAGCCAATTTCCTGGTGTGGCCCTTAGAATGTTCTTAACGAATCATTTATTTTATAATTTCTCTCATTTTTTGTGTTGATGCAGCGTACAGCCATCCCCATCCTCATTCAACTGTTGCAACTGCGAACAAACTTCAAAACGCTTGTTTTTGTCGTCATCACTGAGCTTCTGCAATAGCTCCAATTTGAATGGTTTCATAGCTTCTGTCGCAGGACTTTCCACACTGTCAGTGGAGCCATTTCCAGTTCAGAGGATGCACGACGCACCGATTTCATTGGACTCCTTACGAATATCTCTCGTACATCATCCACATTCACTTCACTCACACTGGGACGTCCGCTTCTCTTTGCCGATCGCAAGCAACCCGCCGCAACGAATTTGTTGTGCGACTGGTAAATGGCCTTTCTTGTTGGTGGCTTCTTACCGTACTTGGTTCTGAGCATCCGTTGAACAGCTGTAGCACACTTTTTTTTTTTTTTTCCGAACTCCAACACACAGAAAACTCCCTCCGCACCTGAACTCGCCATGTTTGCGACTAGCGCTGACTATCGGCAAATTACCAAACTACGCTGTGGCAGTATATATGAAAAATAACTTTCAGGGTTTCTCTTCAAAATGACATATGTATGATATCTGCACAATGTTTGGTTCTTGTGCAATAAATAACTGAAAGTGTTCCCGCGCTTTATGTACACTCTGTATTTTGGAGAATGAATGGTGACGTGTAAGTAGCCATAAAAAGATTCAATTTCCAAGCATGTTAAAAACCTGCATAATATCAACTTTTAAATTATTTTCTTGAAAGAAAAACACCTGACTACACCACATTTTTTCCACTTCACTGGGAGTTGGGGGGGTGGGGGGGGGGGGGTTGGTTTCCCCCCTGACCCAGAAATGGGCGCCCCTGACGGTACACCGCCTCCAAAATAACTGCATTGTTCAAATCTAGCTCCAGGTTGAGGGCAAGTTTATAGGTTGGTTTTTGTAGTGGACAACATCAAGAAAGAACTGACTGCTGAGCTCCGGGGCTGTGTATTATATTACTTAAGAAACACCGTAAACAGCCACTTTTTATATGTTTTTATTTATCTCATTCGTCCTTCGATCTTTCCCACATCTTCAGTTGTTTAAACTTTCATTAGCGCATCATTTATACATCGACTTCATTCTGGATGCTCTAGCTGCCTGTGCAGATTACTAATTTGTTTAGCTGCTATACTCTGCGAGTTGTATATTTACAATTTATTACTCGTTAGATGCAATTACTTTCTATTCTGCTGGTTGTACCTTTTATTTTCCATTTTCATAAGCGTCGCAACAATACCTTTTCTTTGTCTGATGCCAAAACAGGCAGCGCAGCATTCGCCGTGTCGCCAACTGACATGTACTCGTATGTTTACATCGGAAATACTGTCTAAGTGAGCTGCACGCGTATATTAGACATCGCGGCCCTTAAAATTTAATTTAAGCTTCTGTATGACAAAACTGCTCAATAGGCAACCTAGTAAGCCAGTCTACATTACTTTCGAGGCATATTTTTTTGAATTAATTCAAGAATCTGTAGTGCTTCCATCTTGGCATTCACAACGCGAAACTAGCGAGTAGGGAAATTGTAGAACTAAGTTATTGAGATCATTTTGACGGCCTGAGACTCCAGGCAACGCAAAATTCAAGCTGAAGGAATGGGAGCTGCGGTTTCCAGCTCCACAATATCCAATTAGGAACCGATGACGCAGGAGACTGGAAAACGTAAGCAAATAGTAAGCACAGAAGTCCAATTGAGCTACATTTTCTGCTCACGCCTTGTGGCTACCGCAGAACACTCAGTGGCCTGCGTGGATAGAATAATTGGGTTTCATCCGCCCTTACTGAGCTTCAAGTGTGTCGCTTAGGACATGGTGAACAAAACGAGCAAAGTGAGGCTTTTTTTTCATGGGTGCTGAACGATCGTTCATCTCTACGAGCTGACAGAGTAGCTTGTGTTAGCGACATTCCGGTCGTAGCGGTGGCGCGACGGAAAAAATCCTAAAGCTGAAATCTTATCAATAACATTCTTTCTTTAAAACACACTGTTGATTTTACTTTTACAATTAACCTCCAGCAATTCAGAATTCGCGATAATTCGGGCTGCTTTTTTAAGTTTTTTATTGCGATCGCCGCTTTACTGTACCGGACATCATTAGCGGCGAGCTAATTAACTGAACTGCTGAACCCATCCCCTCCTTTCCCGTCCGCTTCACCTGTGCCCGATAATAAGCAACGTACCATTGTGTATCACAAGCGTGCAACAAGGTTAGAGCCTGCTCAGTTTGCTTGTTGAAGCCCAAATGACAAGTTGTGTTAAATCTCATCGTTTTGATTGCTTAAAAGTATATTAGAGTACCGTACAGTGCAGCAGCATAACCGAAATGTCTGTTATAAGTAAATAGAAATCGTTATAGTTAAAAGATAAAATGAGAGTGTTTGATAAAATACAAGCTGGTGCTTCTGGTCAGTACGTTATAACCTAACTCGGCATTGTTAAGTAGATTTTTTACAAAATTAAGATAAATCGCAATAACACTTTGTATGTACTCTATGCTAAAACAAGACGAACCAACCCCCCGAAACGAAAACAGGCAACCGCATCAAACCTCACGACCATTGATGATGCTCTGTAAACAAAAAATGGTTCAAATGGCTCTGAGCACTATGGGACTTAACATCTTAGGTCATCAGTCCCCTATAACTTTGAACTACTTAAACCTAACTAACCTAAGGACATCACACACATCCGTGCCCGAGGCAGGATTCGAACCTGCGACCGTAAAAGTCCCGCGGTTCCGGACTGCAGCGCCTAGAACCGCACGGCCACCGCGGCCGGCGATGCTCTGTACACTTGGTACGAAGAGCAAGGAGTCGGGCTGCAGGATGTAATGAAAAGATTTACATATAAATTACGCCAAACAAGTTTCAAGGATAGTACCGCTTGGCTGTTCAGATTCCATAATCGGCACAATATCTCTAATAGAAAAGTATGTGGGACACGTTTAACTGCAGTCGTTGCATTTCGTATAGAATTAAAGACCGTTATAGAGGAGGGAAACTGTCTTTGTATACACTTACTAACTTTAGCTCGGACATCAATTTGGATTACCAAACGTATTATCTAACGCTGGAAGGACAAAGACAAAAAGTAACGAAAGAACAGTGCACAAGAGTGTCTCGGCCAAAAGTATGCTCCTTCCTTAAGCCATTACCAACAGATATTAGCGGTGAAAGGATTGCCAAAGATTACTATAAAGTAGGTCTACTGCCTGGCCGCTATGAAACATGTCATTATACATCCAGATGACAGCAGCTAAAACCTGGTACACTACGTACCATTCAATTGCAAACGTACTGTATAAATTTCTAGCACTGTGTAGACTTTCAGTCTTCAATAAATATGCTGAGTAGTGTATATATCAAGCTTTTTTAACGTAACATTAGAATATATATTGTTCATTATTCTAATATCAATGAAGTAATGTTATTTAATCACTCAGTCCGAACGTCCAGCAACCCAGACGTGTGGGGTCCAGCAACCCGGACGTCTGGGAATCCAGACTCTCAGCGATCCAGATTTTCAGTAATCCTAACTGGGAATCACCCCTGTTTTTATGAAGTAGTAGGGATTCACTATACTCTAACTTCGTACATGCCAACAACGTCGAAAAATTTCGAACTTTTCTAGGGAAAGTAACTGACATATTTTATGAGCATTTCGACAACGTTGTTTTAGCAGCAAAAACATAGAAAAATGGCTATGTGTGGCCTGTAGCTGAAGAAGTTGAAGCCTCAACCGTGAGGTCAGCGAAAGTTGAGAATTCACAGGCTCCCTCCCTCTTAAACATGCATCTGATAATAGATATGTCGAGACAGACAACTAATTGTTTTAAGGTCGTGAGCTGAGATTGATTGAGATGTTGTACATACGCTGGAAGGAAATCTCTTACAGCTTCTGAACTGCATGTAGTGGGTCTTTTCAAAGTTTAATGACAGTGAATTAGCTTTAGAATATTTATTAATGTCACTGAAAATTTGATTAGCAGCCATCTCTAAATCTGCGTTGACTTGCTACTTATTTCAACGTTTATATCATCTACAAACAAAACAATCTTAGCATCTGGCACTGTAACAGACGAGAGGTCAGTGATGTACACAAGAAAAAGTAACGAACCTACGAACCTTGAGGGACAACACATGTATTTAATTTCCAATCAGATGAAGACTGACTGCTTACTGCACAGGTACTTCGCAACGACACACTTTGATCCGTGTTAGGTAAGGTTGGTTGGTTGGTTGGGGAAGGAGACCAGACAGCGTGGTCATCGGTCTCATCGGATTAGGGAAGGATGGGGAAGGAAGTCGGCCGTACCCTTTCAGAGGAACCATCCCGGCATTTACCTGGAGTGATTTAGGGAAATCACGGAAAACCTAAATCAGGATGGCCAGACGCGGGATTGAACCGTCGTCCTCCGGAATGCGAGTCCAGTGTCTAACCACTTGTTAGGTAAGGCTCGAACCATTTCGCAGCGCTGCTGGTGACACACAATATTCTAATTTACTCATGAGAATGCTGTGATTCACAAAGTCAAAGGCTTTTGATAGGTGAGAGAAAGCTTGTTATCTAATGAATTAAGTACATTCTCACTTACCTGTAAATAGCTTTCTCTATATCGTAACCCTAAAGGAACCCAAGCTGCGGCTCGGACAATATATTATTTACACGCATATGCTTAAGGAGACGTTTGAGCACAACCTTTTGAAATATTTTTGAAAAAGCCGGAAAAGTGAAATTGGATGATAGTTTGATGGTATCTGGTTATCCCCCTTCTTGTAAAGAAGCTTAACTTCAGCGTATTTACCCAGTTTGGAAAAGTTCCGCTGATAAGAGTGATTAAGTGAAGCAGTCAGTAACAGAAACAAAGTACTTGTTTAAGACGTTTGCAACATTACATGCATTTGTAACCAATGTCTCAATTCTTTGTGTCTCTGACACGTGCACCATCCGAAAACAGCACTGTAACGTCACAACATGTACTCTTACTGTAAACCATACGAAGCAAGTGACTTAAGTTCCGTGAATCTAATCACTGGGAAACGGAATTTGCGTCCAAAACATGTTTCTTGACTACGGGATAATGTCTCCGGGTGCAGGAGTGCGCCGTATTCGTAGTTTGACATCGAACGAAATAATTCAGAACTTAAAGCATTAATGAACTGAAGATAATGAGATCCAGATTAAATTCCATGCCAATAGGGATGTAACTGAATACTGAGACGTTAAAAATTTCTGTTGGAGGGCTTCAGGAAAGCAGCAGAGAAAACGGAGCAGAGGAAACTTGTCTTCCTCGCGAGAGGAAAGCCAAAATTAAATTATTCCGCTTCCGATAACATTTTGCCTTGGTCGCTAATCGTTTTATTGCTACTTCTCGTGTTTTCAGCTCCAGAGAGGGAACACACCGTTAAGACTAAAAGAAGAGCGAATTTCCTGCAGCTAAGCCGTTTCCCGAACGAAGTTGCTACTCTACGACCTCTATTTATACTGTAAGATCGAACAGTGGATACAATTAATAAGGATGCAATTGATGCTGCATATTGTTTAATATTTTCACGGTTGTAAAGAGGTTTATGTCTAATGTATCTGTCCTTTGGCTGTATATGAAACACCGATACAGATGCAGAAATTCTTTTGTCTACAGCTAAAATTACAACTTATTTGCCTGTGGTATGTTTTTAAGCAGAATATTAGATAAAAGTCAAACAATAGCGTATGTAATTTACAAAGAAGCATTTAAAATTTTTATAGAAGTCAACTGCCTCCTTTGTTGTCATTTTGAATTTGTTGGAAGCTCTACGTTATACCCTCCTGGGACATTCTGTGGCGAACACTTTGCCTGGCTGCTCCACATTCATATTTTGGAGATTGTGCCGTAGCTCATATATAAAGAGAGTCCGCGTTTTAGTAATGATTGGCGCGTACTCTATTAATCATTGTCCGTATTCTGCGTTATTGGTCGACGGCAGAGTGTTTCCTTCTTATGCAGGGGAAATTCTGGCAAGGTGGAGGGAAAACCTCTGTACAGCTTCGTTCCCATGAGTAGGTTAAGTTGAACTGAGACTGTGTAGCTCCATGGCTGTTTTCATGGGTGATTTTCTTGATCGAAGCCAGTTTCTCCTAGGACAACCTCGTCTGGATGAATAGGGAGTTGCGGATTGCCTTGTATGCGATTAAACTCACGGAAAAGGGCTGTTTTTCGTCGAAGCCAAGGGAGCGAAATTATTACAACTCATTAAACGTCCATTTAAGCTTTTACCATATAGTTTAACCAGTACGGAAATTCAGTTTTCGTGATATACTGCATCCTATGCTTGCTCCCAGCCCGTAGCCGCGTTAAAGCCTTCCTATCCAGGTTACTCTTTCAAGGATGTGACATGAACCGATGATACTCAGTTGTACCCAAATCTGGGGATGCAACAACTCGCACGTTCGCAGAAGAGAGTGAGGACAAATCACAACGTTATTTTTGGATGGTTCGTTACATTTTCATTGAAGTAATGTCAGCTGTTGTGAGGTTTTTTGGCAATAATAATCGTATTATCCGGCGGAAAGGCAGATTTTTCAGTAACTCCACTTAGTCTCAATAAGAAGCCTCTACTCGCTTCCCACGCCCGGGTTCCCGGGTTCGATTCCCGGCGCGGTCAGGGATTTTCTCTGCCTCATGATGACTGGGTGTAGTGTGCTGTCCTTCGGTTAGTTAGGTTTAAGTAGTTCTAAGTTCCAGGGGACCGATGACCATAGATGTTAAGTCCCATAGTGCTCAGAGCCATTTGAACCATTTGAAGAAGCCTCTACCACGGGTCCGCGTGTACTGTTCTACCGCGAACGTGTACACAGAATTAATTATGAGTCTCCGCTACCCCTCGTGCTACACGGAAACAGAAATAGCCTTAGTGGCATTCCCTGTGTCAAGTGTTTTTAGCACGAGAAGTTCAGTTTAACAGAGTCAATGTTGTCATAGCTAAGAGGTATTCAACAAGAAGGAACACACGTTAAAACAAGGCAAACAACGGTAATATTCTGAAACTGATGAACCGTTGTATGTCCAGATTGTCTTTTTTCTAAATTATCTTTTTTTTCCGGTGAAAAGAACAACACCCATTGCAAAATCTATTGTTCGAACTACCACTGTCCTCAGGAAGCAAATAAAACAAAATGGTTCAAATGGCTCTAAGCACTTAGAACTACTTAAACCTAACTAACCTAAGGAGATCACACACATCCATGCCCGATGTAGGATTCGAACCTGCGACAGTAGCAGCAGCGCGGTTCCGGACTGAAGCGCCTAGAACCGCTCGGCCACACCGGCCGGCGGAAACAAATCAGTTCAGTTGATTCTCTACAACAGAATACGAAACAACAGCTGTCCACATCATCGCACGATCGGACTATGCACGTACTGTCACATGTTGCTCATCAGAGTACTGAGGAATGTCTCAAGCTGTGGGCACTTAAGATAAATGCTGTGCGTCCATAACAAACGAAAATAGCTTTTCATTTTGATGCTACATAATAAACAAGATGCTAATTATTTACTCCTTTCAGGAACATTAAGGAAAGGAAAGATGTGGTATTTCCTTTCATCGAGCCTAATAATGAAGACCGCAAAAGCTAAAATGTGTTTCCAAGAGCGCTGCAACTATCTTTGGTAGTGTCACCTGAGTTATAAGTATATTTTAACGAGTTATTTTTACAGATAGATCGAAGAGAAACATACAGTTCATAGCAGTTTGGTAATTGTAGGCACTAAGGAAACGAAATTTTGCAATAGAAGCTTTCAGCTTTTAAAAATGTCTTTAGTCATATCATATGTTTGTTTGACAACACTGCAGCAAGCTTTGTTTCCATGACACAAATGAATTTCCGTAAAACTCTTTTCTTCATATACGCAATG
The DNA here is from genome assembly GCF_021461385.2 of Schistocerca piceifrons. Taxonomy (NCBI): domain Eukaryota; kingdom Metazoa; phylum Arthropoda; class Insecta; order Orthoptera; family Acrididae; genus Schistocerca; species Schistocerca piceifrons. The sequence continues at coordinate 15,658,206 of NC_060143.1, forward strand.
AGATTGTTGGCATCTTAAAAAGGATCCCTACGTGACGAACCTTCAACCTTCCAAACGGTTAGTACAATAATCTGATACGGCTTTTAGGGCACTATGGGGATTGTCGTACACTGTTCACTCACGTTGGGCAGTCCACAGAAATATCTTAAGGGCAGCATGCGAGCCTGCATTCCCGTCATACAATTTCATGTCCGTGGATATACAAATTGTTTGATTGTCATTAATACAGAACCTTTGGCCAAAACTGTATCTTAAATGATCCGTCTCTTAAGCAAGCATAAGTTATTTTGGATGATTTCGCCAGTGGTCGATATATTTTAATCCGTTGAGACGGATCACAATTTACATTGCATGACTGATCCTGGATAAACATCATGCTTCAGCCACTGAAACACGTTGTTTATATTAACCGTGTTCTCTACATATATATACAAGATATTTCAGGAGGAATAGTAAATATTATAGGAGGTGGTGGGATAGGCTAATGCAAGTAAAACGTTCCGTAGGATATTATGTGATCAATTTTTATTGATTACAGAGATGCGGCTGTCAGAATGTAACAGAGACCAACAGTCACAGAACGTATAATGCAATGATAAATTGTTAATTTTAAAATTGAATTTCATTAGATCTACCTCTGATTTCAACGCAGTTCCGAATTCTCTGAGGTCATCACGAGTCGCGTTCATTTACGAGGGCAGCGTGATCCATGATGAAAATGGCGTTTGTCTTAAAATGGTACACTTCACGGAAATCTGTGTCTGAAATTTTAGCCTTAGAGCTGACCGTAGCAAATGTTACATTGTAGCTACGAATATTATTAAATAATTCTCTGATTTCTAACAATACTAAAAAGCGTTTCCTTTTTTATATTATTAACACGTCCTGCCAAGCACCACAGTAAATCACAAGGATAGAGGCCGCACATACATCATGTCCGCCGTAATCTTGTATATGGAACAGCGATTCACGAAGAAATTCTGCCTGTGCTTTTTATTCTACCAACTGAATAGTATCTTCTGCTTCCACCGCTGTGCTCGTTTGTACGTTCAGATGAGCGGTGACTGCTGGTTACTGCACCACTCACACGCACTTTACAGAGAATACGAGTACTTGTCAACACTCTTGAATCTGTTACTCTGCGGTAAGGAAATATTCTAAAGTATTCTTTAAAAGCAACAGTAGCGTTTCAAAATCCATACACAAATACCACACTGGCACATTCACTATATGTAAGTACCTGCAGCGTACCTAAATGATACGGCAGAATTGGCCAAAAAATCTCAGTCCCGGTTAAAAAAATTCAATTTTGTGAAATCAAGCTGCTGACAGGTGTGAAAATTACCGAACGATCAGTTTAATAAGTCATGGTTGCAAAATTCTGACACGAATTCCTTACAGAAGAATGGCAAACTAATAGAAGTCGACGTAGGGGAAGATCAGTTTGGATTCCGGAGAAGCGTAGGAACACACGAGGCAGTGCTAACCCTACGACTTCGCATAGAAGACTGGTTAAGGATAGACAGATCTTCATTTATAGAACTTGAAGGAATCTTTTGACAGTATTGACTGGAACACTGTCTTTGAAATCCTGAAAGTACTAACGGTAAAATATAGAGAACGAAAGGCTACTTACAACTTGTACAGAAACCAGACGACAGTAATACAGTCGAGGGGCATGAAAGGGAAGCAACGGTTGAGAAGGGAGACAGCGTTGCAACCTATTTACGATGTTATTCAATCTGTACATTGAACAAGCAGTAAAGGAAACAAAAGAAAAATTTGGAGTAGGAGTTGAAGTTCACAGGGAAAAGAAATAAAAACCTTGAGGTTTGCCGATGACATTGTAATTCTGTCAGAGACAGCGAAGGACTTGGAAGAGGAGTTGAACGGAACGGTCATTGTATTGAAAGGAGCATGTAAGATGAACACCAACAAAAGCAAAACGGATAATGGAATGTAGTCGAATTAAATCTGGAAACGCTGGGGGAATTAGATTAGGAAATGACACACTTCAAGTACTAGATGAGTTTTGCTATTTTGGCAGCAAAATAACTGATGATAGCCGAAGCAGAGAGGACATAAAATGCAGACAGGCAATGGCACGAAGCATTTCTGAAAAACGGAAATTTGTTAAGATCGAATATAGATTTAAGAGTTAGGAAGTCTTTCCTCAAAGTATTTGTTTGGAGTGTAGCCATGTATGGAAGTTAACCATGGACGATAAACAGTTTAGACAACAAGTGAATAGAAGCTTTCGCAATGTGGTGCTACAGATGTACAGAAAACACACCACTAGTGATGTTGTCATTAACAACTCATGTCATCCAGTACAATACAGTATGACATTCTTCAGATTTACACTTAATCGTATACATAAAATCCCACTCAACCCCATGATGAACAAAAAGAAATTAACATTATCAAAGAATTTGCACGTAGAAATGGAGACAACCCAGTTTTAATTGATAAACTTAACAACAAAATCAAAAAGAAACAACGCACACCACCTAAATCATATTCACAAGAAGGGAAAAAAACATTTGCTCGCATACCCTTTATAGGTAAACTTTCATACCAAATTGCGAACGTCTTTCGGAAAACTGGTATTCAAATTTCTTTCAGCACTAACAACAAACTACAACAGCACATCATCCACAACAGTAAGACGAATAACCAACGCCAACACAAATCAGGTATTTAAAATGTTTTATGTGACAATTGCCCACAGTGCTACCTAGGCAAAACTGGCAGCAGTTTCACTACAAGATACCGTGAGAAAATGGATGCCTTCCGGCTAAATAACTATGACAAATCCACCTTTGCAACGCATCTAAAAGGCCATGGTCACTCAGTCACAGCCATTACAGACAACCTACAAATACTACACACTCTCAACACAGGAAAGAAAATGAAACTACTCGAAGAGCTAGAAATTTACATCCACAGCTCTAACTCACCACACCGTATTCTCAACGAACAAGTGGAGCCTGCAAACAAACCTTATCTCCATATATTTCACGAAATATTCGAAAATTCATTATCCTCTGATGTCTAATAACAAAGTAATATGATATGGTAATCTGACGTAGCAATCCTACAACAGTTAAACTGCCATTATTGTAGTTTGTGAAAGTCATATTGTAAACTCAAGTTTAACTGTCATTTTCGTAATTTGTACTATCTTTCAAAAATTGCATGTATATAATATCATTGTGCTCCCTAGATCTAAGTTCTCTGACAAAAATGTGTATCAAAAATTTCATAATGTGGATCAAAAATTTTGCAATTTATAATAGCTTTTTAATTTTCTGTGTGTGCAACATTTTGCACTTCCTATGTCTAAGTTCTTTGACCATAACCTACATGTTTGAATGTAAACACAATGTATACCAAGAGTTCACGACACAATAGTGAAATATGCAGCTAAATTTTAAAACCTGAAACATGGACGTGAAAAAGGTAACAAATGTGCAACTGAGTGGAAAAACTGTCACCACAGCATAACTATAATAAGGATACCCCGTCTTTATGTAATTACAGATGTATTTTCGACAAATGCTACCTTGCCATTTAAAATCGTTTCACTTTTATCTGTTTAGTCACCAGCAAATAATTTTCTTTGTATTCAAACAGTGATCTTCAGCAATATAAATGGTTCAAATGGCTCTGAGCACTGTGGGACTAAACTTCTAAGGTCATCAGTCCCCTAGAACTTAGAACTAATTAAACCTAAGGACATCACACACATCCATGCCGAGGCAGGATTCGAACCTGCGACCGTAGCGGCCGCGCGTTCGAGACTGTAGCGCCTAGAACCGCTCGGCCACCCTGGCCGGCGGCAATATAAACTTGTTTATGCATGTATAAACAGATGAGGATGGGCACAAGCCCGAAACGGGTCGCATGACAAAAAAATAATCTTTTATTGTGACTTGTAGCGGAAATTTTTCTACATCGTATAAAGGGACAGTCGCGAGGCTCAAAAATGGTTCACATGGCTCTGAGCACTATGGGACTAAACATCTGAGGTCATCAGTCCCCTAGAACTTAGAACTACTTAAACTTAACTAACCTAAGGACATCACACACATCCATGCCCGAGGCAGGATTCGAACCTGCGACCGTAGCGGTCGCGCGGTTCCCGAATGTAGCGCCTAGAACCGCTCGGCCACTCCGGCCGGCAGTCACGGGTTTCAACAGCATCCACTACGGATAAAATTCACTACACAAGAATGTTTAAGATTAGATGGGCGGATTATGTAACTAATGCGGTGGTACTGAATAGAACTGGGGTGACAAGATATTTTTGGCACATCTTGAACAAAAGAAGGGATCGGTTGAGAGGACACATTCTGAGACATCAAGGGATCACAAACTTAAAGGTGCGTTTACACGTGTGCGCCTTACTCCTAGCCACCTTGCACTGTGCTTGCCCCGCACGCAAATAGAGCGACGCGTGTAGGTGGATGCCTCTTTCACAACATGTGTCGTGCGAGTAATTCCATTCGCAGCTGTGGTCACATTGTGCGCCTCTGCTCGCCCGTGGGGGCAGACTACAGCCGCACGGCTACTAGCCGCGAGGCGTGCAGCTGTAAACGCACCTTTAGTATTGGAGCGAAGTGTGGGGGGGATAAAAATCGTAGAGGGAGACCAAGAGATGAGTACAATAAGCAGATTAAGAAGGATGTAGGTTGCAGTAGTTATTGGGAGATGAAGAGGCTCGCATAGGATAGAGTAGGCTGCATCCAACCAGTCTTCGGACCGAAGACCACAACAACAACAATAAACTCAAGTACAGCAACAAAACAAAAACGACAACCGCCAAATAGTCTTAGGTGGAGATTTCAATTTACCAGATATAGACTGGGACACTCAGATGTTTAGGACGGGTGGTAGGGACAGAGCATCGAGTGACATTATACTGAGTGCACTATCCGAAAATTACCTCGAGCAATTAAACAGAGAACCGACTCGTGGAGATAACATATTGGACCTACTGATAACAAACAGACCCGAACTTTTCGAATCTGTATGTACAGAGCAGGGAATCAGTGATCATAAGGCCGTTGCAGCATCCCTGAATATGGAAGTTAATAGGAATATAAAAAAAGGGAGGAAGGTTTATCTGTTTAGCAAGAGTAATAGAAGGCAGATTTCAGACTACCTAACAGATCAAAACGAAAATTTCTGTTCCGACACTGACAATGTTGAGTGTTTATGGAAAAAGTTCAAGGCAATCGTAAAATGCGTTTTAGACAGGTACGTGCCGAGTAAAACTGTGAGGGACGGGAAAAACCCACCGTGGTACAACAACAAAGTTAGGAAACTACTGCGAAAGCAAAGAGAGATCCACTCCAAGTTTAAACGCAGCCAAAACCTCTCAGACAAACAGAAGCTAAACGATGTCAAAGTTAGCGTAAGGAGGGCTATGCGTGAAGCGTTCATTGAATTCGAAAGTAAAATTCTATGTACCGACTTGACAGAAAATCCTAGGAAGTTCTGGTCTTACGTTAAATCAGTAAGTGGCTCGAAACAGCATATCCAGACACTACGGGATGATGATGGCATTGAAACAGAGGATGACTCGCGTAAAGCTGAAATACTAAACACCTTTTTCCAAAGCTGTTTCACAGAGGAAGACCGCACTGCAGTTCCTTCTCTAAATCCTCGCACAAACGAAAAAATGGCTGACATCGAAATAAGTGTCCAAGGAATAGAAAAGCAACTGGAATCACTCAATAGAGGAAAGTCCACTGGACCTGACGGGATACCAATTCGATTCTACACAGAGTACGCGAAAGAACTTGCCCCCCTTCTAACAGCCGTGTACCGCAAGTCTCTAGAGGAACGGAGGGTTCCAAATGATTGGAAAAGAGCACAGATAGTCCCAGTCTTCAAGAAGGGTCGTCGAGCAGATGCGCAAAACTATAGACCTATATCTCTTACGTCGATCTCTTGTAGAATTTTAGAACATGTTTTTTGCTCGCGTATCATGTCATTTCTGGAAACCCAGAATCTACTATGTAGGAATCAACATGGATTCCGGAAACAGCGATCGTGTGAGACCCAACTCGCCTTATTTGTTCATGAGACCCAGAAAATATTAGATACAGGCTCCCAGGTAGATGCTATTTTTCTTGACTTCCGGAAGGCGTTCGATACAGTTCCGCACTGTCGCCTGATAAACAAAGTAAGAGCCTACGGAATATCAGACCAGCTGTGTGGCTGGATTGAAGAGTTTTTAGCAAACAGAACACAGCATGTAGTTATCAATGGAGAGACGTCTACAGACGTTAAAGTAACCTCTGGCGTGCCACAGGGGAGTGTTATGGGACCATTGCTTTTCACAATATATATAAATGACTTAGTAGATAGTGTCGGAAGTTCCATGCGGCTTTTCGCGGATGATGCTGTAGTATACAGAGAAGTTGCTGCATTAGAAAATTGTAGCGAAATACAGGAAGATCTGCAGCGGATAGGCACTTGGTGCAGGGAGTGGCAACTGACCCTTAACATAGACAAATGTAATGTATTGCGAATACATAGAAAGAAGGATCCTTTATTGTATGATTATATGATAGCGGAACAAACACTGGTAGCAGTTACTTCTGTAAAATATCTGGGAGTATGCGTACGGAACGATTTGAAGTGGAATGATCATATAAAACTAATTGTTGGTAAGGCGGGTACCAGGTTGAGATTCATTGGGAGAGTGCTTAGAAAATGTAGTCCATCAACAAAGGAGGTGGCTTACAAAACACTCGTTCGACCTATACTTGAGTATTGCTCATCAGTGTGGGATCCGTACCAGGTCGGGTTGACGGAGGAGATAGAGAAGATCCAAAGAAGAGCGGCGCGTTTCGTCACTGGGTTATTTGGTAACCGTGATAGCGTTACGGAGATGTTTAATAAACTCAAGTGGCAGACTCTGCAAGAGAGGCGCTCTGCATCGCGGTGTAGCTTGCTCGCCAGGTTTCGAGAGGGTGCGTTTCTGGATGAGGTATCGAATATATTGCTTCCCCCTACTTATACTTCCCGAGGAGATCACGAATGTAAAATTAGAGAGATTAGAGCGCGCACGGAGGCTTTCAGACAGTCGTTCTTCCCGCGAACCATACGCGACTGGAACAGGAAAGGGAGGTAATGACAGTGGCACGTAAAGTGCCCTCCGCCACACACCGTTGGGTGGCTTGCGGAGTATCAATGTAGATGTAGATGTAGAACCCATAGTACTTGGAGTACGCTAAATGAAAACCTATCTCTGTAACCCATGAAAATTGGACATGTGGAAAGTTTCATTCAAATTAGTCTACACTACTGCCACTTAAGATATTTACAAGTCCTCCTGTAATGTATATCGGTAACAGCTTACCGTGAAAGGATGTCACAGAGATACTCTCGCATGTGCATAGGAATTCACTGTACGTTGGCGCAGTGGGATGTAGTGTCGATCATTTATGGTGTATTACCTGGAAAAAAAGAAACAAAAATTAGGTATACATCATATCGTCAAGGATAAACTCATTTCTGTAGCTCTTGTCATTATCAAGCTACAGGCCTTATTTCTCGCCGGACTTTTGTACATACAGTTTGCTGATAACGTGACATAAAACTATTTGCTCCTTTAAAAAAGAAGCCGCTATATGGCATCCATTACAGCATGTAAGAATAGTTTTGTAACATCTGTACTTCTTTCTAAAGAAAGGCGCCAGTTAATCTTGGTGGTTTCCTTTTCAATATATTCGATACAGCACATTTTGAAAGTAACCTTATTATCAGATGCCGCAGTTAAGAAATTACGTCTTATAGGCAGGTGTCCTTACTAGAGTACTGAACTGCCCAACAACAAAAATATACATTCCTCATTTCTAACACACCGCAAAAAAACGTAGCAGCATTTCACAGCACCTAAATCTTTCAGGCAGATGGTTTCTGTATTGGATATGGCACGTGTAGATGTGCTGTAAATTATACGAGACTGGTAGATTATATCACTGACTTCTTCGCGATAGTTCCGGATGTTGAAATAATACGAATGGGCTTTAAAATTTATCAGAGTTTTTTTCTGTAAAATACACGTAGTTCGACGCCCTACATATTTATCAAAATTAAAATGGATTTCATAGAATTGTCTTGACAGCGGAAATAGCAATGTTTCTATGCAATGCCGATGGAAAAGCGCAGTGGGCGATAATTCATCCAAACAGCAAACGTACTGGGATAAGCTGTATACAACAAATAATGGAGAACAGTGTGTGTGTGTGTGTGTGTGTGTGTGTGTGTGTGTTACACTTTGATGGAGAGCCTGGCACAAGAGAAGATCCCCTGACGGTCCGCATCAAACCAAACCAAAGCAATGTGAAAAGGTCTGTTTCCATCTAACCATGTCGGGGTCGCATACGTTCTTTTGTAACTATCACCTCTGGTTCTGTCCACAAACATCTAACAACGACATTCTACTGCTGAGAGCGCGTGTAATATGAGCTATGAAAGAAATGTTCCATGTGATCAGCCGGTATCGCGATTCAAATAAGGTTGTAATACGCGATTAAGCCTCCAGAAATATTCTTAACTCGTTAGTTGTCGGGCCTCGTGGCCTGTGGTAAAGAGTTCGCCAGGCAAGCAAAAGGTCACGGGATCGAATCGCGGTCGGACCACGAAATATTCCGGTTAGCCTTTAAACTAGCCTTCATCTCTCAGTGATTTGAAGATTCGCCAGGAACTAAATGTGATTCCTTAAATTGTAGGTCCTCTTTCCGCGGTAGGATCGTTGGCGTTGGTTAAGGATACGCACGACGCCCGAGTGCAGCCTAGTTAAGGAACTTGATGTTCAGATGTGAGTGAATCCCTAAGGGATTAAACTGCTGAGATCATCGGTCCCTAGAGTTACACACTACTTAAACTAACTTATGCTAAGGACAACACACAGCCATGCCCGAGGGAGGACTCGAACCTCAGGCGGGAGGGGCCGCGCAATCCGTGAAGGGCGCCTCAAACCACGCGGACACTCCGTCCGGCTAAGGCACTTGCACTGTCAGGCCGTCGAATCGCACAGAATTATTGTTATTATTATTATTATTATTATTATTATTATTATTATACTCGTTAGTTAATTGAAACACCGGAGTGCTTTCTACAATCTTAATCCAACAACGTTTTAATAATCAAGGGTTCCAATACGACAAAAGTTCTGTAAAGATAGGGAAGGAAGGCTGAGTTTAGCGTCAGTCAACGACGAGGCCATTACAAATGGAGCACATCCTCTGACAGAGTAAGGACATCGGCGTGGCTTTTTCAACGGTACCCCACCGCCATCAGCCTCAATGTATTGGGGAGGACATTCGTTACAAATGGTTGGTGAAACCCCGCGACTTCAAGAACAACGGTTTTGCTTATTACAATACAACATTTCTTGCTGTCATTCGCAGTTTTCAGTTATTTATTTCCCGAAATGTTATTTAATAGGGAAAAAACTGCAGGAAGAGTTAATTTGTGTGTCCATACTGGGATCTGAACATAGCCTACTCGAAAGTCTGCTTTAAGCACTGTGCCTCCTGACTCGATAAGAAAGGTAAATTGAAATGACTACGGTAGCAGAAGAGATATTGCAATAGTACGAGGTGCGTTCAAGTTCTAAGGCCTCCGATTTTTTTTCTAATTAACTACTCACCCGAAATCGATTAAACTGGCGTTACTTCTCGACGTAATCGCCCTGCAGACGTACACATTTTTCATAACGCTGACGCCATGATTCCATTGCAGCGGCGAAGGCTTCTTTAGGAGTCTGTTTTGACCACTGGAAAATCGCTGAGGCAATAGCAGCACGGCTGGTGAATGTGCGGCCACGGAGAGTGTCTTTCATTGTTGGAAAAAGCCAAAAGTCACTAGGAGCCAGGTCAGGTGAGTAGGGAGCATGAGGAATCACTTCAGAGTTGTTATCACGAAGAAACTGTTGCGTAACATTAGCTCGATGTGCGGGTGCGTTGTCTTGGTGAAACAGCACACACGCAGCCCTTTCCGGACGTTTTTGTTGCAGTGCAGGAAGGAATTTGTTCTTCAAAACATTTTCGTAGGATGCACCTGTTACCGTAGTGCCCTTTGGAACGCAATTGGTAAGGACTACGCCCTCGCTGTCCCAGAACATGGACACCATCATTTTTTCAGCACTGGCGGTTACCTGAAATTTTTTTGGTGGCGGTGAATCTGTGTGCTTCCATTGAGCTGTCTGGCACTTTGTTTCTGGACTGAAAAATGGCATCCACGTCTCATCCATTGTCACAACCGACGAAAAGAAAGTCCCATTCATGCTGTCGTTGCGCGTCAACATTGCTTGGCAACATGCCACACGGGCAGCCGTGTGGTCGACCGTCAGCATTCGTGGCACCCACCTGGATGACACTTTTCGCATTTTCAGGTCGTCATGCAGGATTGTGTGCACAGAACCCACAGAAATGCCAACTCTGGAGGCGATCTGTTCAACAGTCATTCGGCGATCCCCAAAACAATTCTCTCCACTTTCTCGATCATGTCGTCAGACCGGCTTGTGCGAGCCCGAGGTTGTTTCGGTTTGTTGTCACACGATGTTCTGCCTTCATTAAACTGTCGCACCCACGAACTCACTTTCGACACATCCATAACTCCATCACCACATGTCTCCTTCAACTGTCGATGAATTTCAATTGGTTTCACACCACGCAAATTCAGAAAACGAATGATTGCACGATGTTGAAGTAAGGAAAACGTCGCCATTTTAAGTATTTAAAACAGTTCTCATTCTCGCCGCTGGAGGTAAAATTCCATCTGCCGTACGGTGCTGCCATCTCTGGGACATATTGACAATGAACGCGGCCTCATTTTAAAACAATGCGCATGTTTCTATCTCTTTCCAGTCCGGAGAAAAAAAATCGGGAGCCTTAGAACTTGAGTGCACCTCGTATTTGTTGCGGCTAGGGTGCACAGGTACGTGTAATTCTTTGGATTGTCGACAAAAAGTAAGATGGATAATATATTCTAGCAATCTTTAAAAACGCGAGTCAGCGTTCTCATAGTATTGCCGTCTCCTTTACTCTGTAAGATAGAGCCGACACGCGCCACGCATTCACTCTGATTTACGTCCTCCTCAGTTTTCCTAAATGATTTTAGGCGAAATGACAGGCCGTGACTCAGTTCCTTCCCCGTCCTTTATAACAGAAGCTTCACAGAACGGAAAAGTCTTCTCTTCCTTCGCTCTAGCAGTGATGAACTTGAATGTCAGAATGAACACCGCTGCGCTTTGTTACTCTTAGTCCCACTGGGGCTGGTTACGTCCTTTCGTAGCTCCGAGCCGATAGCCTGGAGTCACAAGAGGCGAAAGAAAGAGCCGGTGCAAGCCCACATTCACGGTGACATTGAATAAAAGCAGTCCTCCTGCTCCTCACGATCTCGATAGACTCCAGTAATCTCTCCAGCATATTTAGTTAATCTTTGGGTCGCCACCAATTTTCGTTGGAGAGCTACTCACTGTTAACAGAACTTAAGCACATTATTAATTGTACGAAATATAGCACTGTAATACGAATTAGTAAACATTTATCAACACTTCAGATACGTCCAGGTTTCCATATGGCTTTAGTAAATGCAGTAAGAATCAATTACAAACTATAGCTTCTAGCAGAATTATGGATCAACATAACAAAATTAAAATTTCCCCCTGATGCATCTGTCACCACCAGTTTATTATTTTATCTGACCATTAGGCCTGATATTGTGCAAACAAAAAGCCTAATTCATATATTAAACTGAAAAATTAATGTATGAACATAATCACAAAATATAATAAAAAATCACAGAATGGCGTAAAAACAAACAGTAACACTTCCTCGCTTGGAATGAATAATGATGTAAGTTTGTCAGCAGAAGGCTTTGAGTAATCCCATGTACTGACATTATACCAGAAGCACAAGCCCCGACAAGAGAATTCAGCGGTCTTCTGCTGCTGAGTTGCTCTTCTAAACAGCATCCCATACGAGCAAATCAGTTGCGTCTTTACCTGTGGTTACTCGCACTTTAGATACTTGGGCTATGCACGGCTCTGTTTAAAAAGAATAACTGATGTAATCATAGGGTTGTGCCTTGCACGTTTGCTTTCATGCCCTGAAACTAATACGCGCAAATAGCTGTGATCCTGCAGCCAAATAGTCTACGCACTGGCTGGAACTGAGAGTTAATAAAATACAAAGAAAAACAAAATAAAACTTAATGAATAATTTAATAACAATGGCTCTATTTTAACGTCTGCAGCTGACACAGACACCAGACAATTATGTTGAATAATGTTTATCCAAGAAAGGACATCTCGAATAAACAGGAATTGGTCCTACGATACTCAGTTAAAATACAGACAGAAAATAGCTTTGTCAATTGCAGTTAAGTTACGTTGAGAGAGTTAGGAGAATGGTGGTTAAATCCTGAAACTAAACTGCAAGGAAAGATACGCGTAAATTAAGTCCAGTTCATAATCACAATACACGGAATATTTACCAACTGGAAAAAGTTCAGAGCTCAACACCTGATTTACAAATTAACACATCATACGACACACAAAGATTATTAACTTGTAGTCTGGCTATTCTCAGTTCCGTAATACAAGCGGAAAAAATTAAGAGTCCTTCTCTGGAGCACATTCAGACCTCTAAGGCTATACAGTCCCTCCAGAAGTTGAAGTATGACAGCGGCCGTTCACCGTCCGGAATCTTGGATGTTACGGGCGCTCAACGACGAGGTTGTCAGCGGAGCGCCAAGGATCAAACGCTTCCACGATCGGATACCACTCAGTACCACAGGCAACTCTGCCTCGTTCCAGAACTCGCGTGGAAGTGCCCAGAATCGCTCCCTTTTGCTCTTCACTCGAAAACTCCCCGTCTCAACTTGACTCCCGTGGTGTCCGACTACTGCCTACTTTTCCAATGGCTAAAGGCGGTCCCCACGCAAAATACGTAGTTCTTACGTTCGACAGACATCAGTTGACTCAACTTGAGCACTTCTCGGACTAAAATAACATATTACAACAATATTTAAATAAATAAATGTTATAAAAAATGGTTCAAATGCCTCTGAGCATTATGGGACTTAACTTTTGAGGTTATCAGTCGCCTAGAACTTAGAACTAATCAAACCTAACTAACCTAAGGACATCACACACATCCATGTCCGAGACAGGATTCGAAACTGCGACCGTAGCGGTCGCTCGGTTCCAGACTGTAGCGCCCAGAACCGCACGGCCACTCCGGCCGGCAAATGTTATAAACGTTGCTCAGACTCAGACCATGCACTATAAATAAAAGTTTGTCCATAAATAAATAAGCTACGATTCTTGCGCAAGGGCGCTCACGACAAATGACAACAGGTTGTGGTAATTATTTTTTAAACAATTATTTAGGCCTACTTGTCAGAAGAGTCTTTTGGCACTCTTTTAGAAAGGGCCGGGAATCGAACCTGGGACCCCATGATCCAGAGGCAGCAACGACAGACACTAGACCACAAGCTGCGGATGTGTAAATGTGGAGGATAAGATGTTCTGACAAACATCTGCATAATGAAAAGATATAAAATCGTAATAAGGCAAGAAATAAAATATATACAGATACGTACTGTACTATTTCGTCCCTTGTACACACCCGCCAAGTTTCATTAAGATCGTTTACTGATTCTTGGGAATGTTCCCTTGTGAGATAGTAACAATCTAATGCAGGATGTCTACTTTTGGGCCCGTTCGTGTTGCATCTACTTGGGTCGATGACGCTAACTACGTGCATCCAAGTTCGTACGAGCTGTTGGTAAACTAATACCTAACCATTCAGGATAAATTAAAGCCCATCGGTAGGAAGAACGCCGCAACTTTCAGACCAAGGTTCCAGGACTGTTTCTTAGTCCTAGGTGCAGCCTAAGTCTGAAATGAATCTTTGAATCACTAACACTTCACTTCACAAACTAAACTACCGGTAATTATCTGCGAAAGAACTCAAACAGAACAAATGAATTTGCCTAAGACAGCTACGGTTTCGCAGTCTGAGGAGCAGCAGCAGCAGAACTCGCCGGCTGTCAGTTTACACGGCTTCCGCTCCCCAGAAGTGAAGCGGAAGGGCAGCTCCCCGTAACAGAACAAGGAGCCAGTTGTGCGCACTCAATTAGCGCACTGTGAGTGGCTGGCGCGGCGCGCCGTCCGCGAGCACTGCAGCTGGCGGGGGGCAGGGTGGGTGGGGGGGGGGGGGGGGGGGGCAGGGGCCCAGCCGCCTCGGCGCTCCGTCTTCGGCTGAGGAGCGACGATAGCCTTGTGCGGCAGACTCAATCTCCCAGACGGGCGGGCCGGGCCGCCACAATGGAGACGTCTGAGGGGGCGGCAGGCCCTCTGAATACCCTTTGTCCGATTAATTGAATTTTACCTGCAGTTACACGTAGCGAGGCCAGCGAGGCCAGGCATTTTGAGGAGGGGGGCAGAATCGAGGGCCTTCTTGTCCATCTATCTCGGGCTTGTCTCTTGCAACCTCGAAGAAGGCAGTCTTCAGTTCAATTCGAACGAGAAAGTTGTGTGTCCCTCGTGCCAACTGCAGTCTACAGTATCTGCTTCTTTTATTTCCCTTACAATACACCACAGAAATCATTCGACTTTCCTTTCTGCCCACCTGACTTTAATAAAAATCGAAAACTATGTCTGCCGTAGGCAACACCACCAATTTGCCGCACCAGCTGTTTTTTGCTAGGAGTAGAGCATCCTTTTGTTTTGTATTGTTCACTTCCACGACTTTCAGCTCTGAAGCCATTATCAAGTGTATGCAGTACATACAAGACGTGACATGATACGCCGGCCGAGGTGGCCGAGCGGTTCTGGACGCTACAGTCTGGAACCGCGCGACCGCTACGGTCGCAGGTTAGAATGGTGCCTCGGGCATGGATGTGTGTGATGTCCTTAGGTTGGTTAGGTTTAAGTAGTTCTAAGTTCTAGGGGGCTGATGACATCAGAAGTTAAGTCCCATAGTGCTCAGAGCCATTTGGACCATTTGTAACATGATACGAGGGGCGTTCACTCATTAACGCAACACTTTTTTTTTATTTTTTTATTTTTTAAAGCAGGTTGGTCTTCTCAGCATTCCAATACACATAATTATTCCTCACTCCTTTGGTTCCAAAACCCTGTTTTTCAACAAAATCTCCCTTCAATGTGACAGCCTTACGCCACCTAACACAGAGGGTTGTATGCCCGCGTAGTACCAGTCTACTTGTCGACGTCGGAACCAATGTCTTGCTGCATGAATAACCTCCCCATCATCCACAACTGCTTCCCGTGGAGTGCATCCTTCATTGCCAGATCCGGGCTGTAGGGTGGATGAGCACGAACAGTCCACTGAAATTTTGTGAGGCTTTGTGTTGTCAAGGAGAATGACACTCGCATTTTTGTGGCGAAGAACACGCTGAAGTCGTTTCTTCGATTTCCGAAGTGTACCACAATAAACTTCAGAACTGATCGTTGCACCACGAGCACGGTCATCGAACAGAATAACCCCTTCGGAGTCCCAAAACGCCCTCGCCATCACTTTATGGGGGGAGGATGCGGCTTTGAACTTTTTAAGTGCCGTTTTGTTTCCGGTTCGAAGTGATGAACCCATGTTTCACCACCTATGACGTTCGACAAAAAATTGTCTCGATCAGCCCCGCAACGCGCAAGCATTATCGCACAGATAGTCTTTCGTTGCTCTTTTTGATCTCCTGTTAGGCGCCGAGCAACCCAGCGGGCACAATCCTTTGAGTACCCCAACAAGTGAACGAGTGGGTCACCACTACCAACAGGGACGTCTGGATGAGGTAATTGACTGTGATCCGGCTGCATGTTCCAACACTGCAGGCACGCGGGAGATCAAACAGGTTTGCGTGACCTTGCAATGACGGCAGACGCTTCGCGGAACAACTCACCGTGCTTTTGTTCACCGTCAGGTCTCCGTAGACATTCTGCAAGCATCTGTGAATATTTGCGATGCTCTGGTTTCCCGCCAGAAGAAATTCAGTTAACGCTCTCTGCTAGGAACTCACCTACGTTACGGATGCCGTTTTGAAGATTACGTTTAGCACCGCCACCAATCGGAACTTCATGAAACTACACACGTTGAAGCGGGAATATTCCACGGCGTCCCAAAACAAATTCGGCGTCTTTTGAAACGGAATTGGTCGAGATAAAAAATGTGTTACATTACGTATTGAATGTCCCTCGTATAAAGCAACCTTTGGTTGTTTAGTCAACAGAATAAAATATAACCCATATACTTGGTTTACAGTCAGCGTACTTGGCTAGGTTACATAAATTTTGAATCAGAGCGTGGTTGGCACAACGTACGCTCCCCCCCCCCCCCCCCCCCCCCCCGAGGTCCGATCTGCTGCGGAATTAAAACTACAGTGAAAAATCCGATCAAGACTAGTACAGACGTATAGTGCAGCGCCTCTGTTATGCCCGTCGATCACGTCAAGTCGTGCTTTTGAATTCTGAAGGCACAGCGAGCACATAGAGATGTGAAGTGCGCGCTGTCATTCGAATGATTCATGCTGAGGGGTTCCGCCTGATTTCATGCAGCCCACATAACGCAACTGTCACGTGTGGCAACAAAGTGCGGCAATGGTGCTGCAAATTTGAAGCCTGATGTACAGACGTGCAGGTGATCAGGGAAGGAAGCAAGTGTCAACTGATCATCTTGCTCAGTGAGTGGATCAGGAGATTCGAGAAAATCGTGTAAGAAGGGCAATTTAGAACAACCAAAGAGGAATGTTGTCATCGGTTGTTGTCCTTCTTCACGAGAATACTCGGCGGCACACTGCAGCAGCTACAAAGACGTTCCTGCAGCGTTTCCGATGGGTAGTGTTTGACCACCCATCGTGCGGCCTGGATTTGGCTTCCTCGGATTTTCATCTCTTTGCTCACATGAACCGCTGGCTATGAGGACAGCATTTTGGCACAGACAACGAGCTGCAGACCAGTTACATAACCGGCAGAAAGTAAAGGCGGCTGCTTTCTATGACGAGTTACAGTTGGTACAACGCTACGACAAGTAAATATCTATGGTAAGTCGGAGCGGCAACTATACAGAGAAGTAGCTGGAAGGTGTAGCTAAACGTTGGAAAAAATATTATTTTCACTGTGTTTTCCATAATGCGACCGATATGAGCTTGAAAAAAAAATAGCCCTCGTAAATAAAATAAACACTAATTACGTACAGTTAAAAATGGTAAGTACACAGAAATCGAGGATATCGCGCAATAAAATATTTAACTGCATCACCGGATTTTACAGTTATAGGCATCACACCACATATTACAAAACAATTGATGCACAGCATGGTCACGGTTGCATGGCAGTGCTGGACTATGGCAGTGTTCGTGGCTGATTGGTCATAGATAAACTTGACCTGAAAGATATGCTGTATGTATAATCTTTCTTAATCATGAAACTGACGTAGTACAAAATACACTTCCGCTTGTGAAAATTTCAACACAAAAGAGATACGTGAATGTAAAGAAATTTATTCCAGAGATAGGGACACGGCGGTACACATATGATTAGAATTACGGAAATGTACATGAACTCAAATAGAGAATTCACCACGATGTGAAGCCGTCATGTAGCTTCAATCAGGGCTTCTAGACGTCGTGGCATCAAACAGGGACTGCCAAGTCCTTTCTAGGCGCGCCCAAGAAGCATCGACAGTCGTTGCCGACCATATCCGAGACATATTCCATGGGTGATATGTTAGATCGTGCCTTCCTTCGAAGAAGGCCTGCACATTCTTCGCCACATGTGGCTGAGAACTGTTCTGCTGAAATATGACACACAGTGCTTGCAGGAGGGGCATTGCCCCGGATTCTTAAGACGTCCCTTATGTACCGTCTGCCCACAACACATAGGAGGTGAGATCGCATGATACAGCCAATGGCGCCCGAAACCATCGGACTTGGCTTTTTGTCAGGTATGCCGCTCAACAATGCGGTCGGCCGGTAGCTTCTAACACGTATGCAGTCGCCACTACATGGGACGTTGAAGCGAGAATCGTCCGAAAACACTTTATTTTACTACTCCCCGTGCCAGTTATGGCGTTCATGTGCCAATTGCAGTCTGAGGCTTTGATGGTTTCTAGTCAATGGAAGCCGAAGCAATTGTATACGTGTCTAGTCCTCAGCAGAAGAAGTCGTTGCAATACAACGTCGGGTCAACGCTGTGGACTACACAGTCCTATTGGTTACTAACGGACAAGATAGCGGTCATCCCGCGCCTTGGTCGCATTGTGTGGTCCGATAGCTGCACGACCCTTTTCTATGCAATGCTTCCTCACACGCTTCACTGTCATAGCAGCATGTTCTTTCAAGAGCCGCACTGTTACGGAGACCAACCATTCTGCCCCGTTCGAGCTCACCCAGATGCCGACAATATGCCACTTAACGTCGATGAGGCATGCTTACTTGCATGTTTCAACTTCGTTTGATGGCTCTCCGCCGACTGAGCGTGTGGTAAACAGTAACATGTCCGGGCACACAAAAGAGAACGCTGCAGGGTCTACGAGCTCGCTACCTCCCTGCAGTCTTAATCACTTATAACGGTTTTCACTCTTCTATACATCCTCGGTTTTGGTGTGATTGATACCATTCCTTTCTGGGTGTTGCAATTTCCACAAACAGAAGTGTGAGAGCCGCAGGAACGGAAAGAAGCAATATTGTTTTACTAGGTTTCTTGAGAATCATGAATAAGAAGTGACTGCATTGAAACTGCAAAAGGAAAACTTTCGCCAACTGCAGAGAAGAAAGCAGTACGAGATGGCCGTATAATAGGCGCAAGTGCTAACTGCGCTCATCACAAAACTTTAATTACCCAGCCATTTAGGCGTAGAAAAGGCTGTAGTCGCTGTGATACTTTAATTTAATTTAATTCATAGCTCGGCAGTAGCGAGGTCGTGGTTGTAATTTAACCGTTTATGAGAATAGTTCGGTTAAATTACACTAACAATGTTAATTTCGTTAAAACCCAACCACTTTAAAACTGGCGCATTTCGGATGTACACCTTAGTCTCCGTGCAGCAGAGGAGCACGAAAGAAGCTGCTGGAAGCCGTGGCAACTCACATTTATTTACGACGCACCACAGTTCAACATAGTGTACGGTCACAACGGAGACGGTGCCCGACAATAGGACTGCCAAGGAAAGCAAACAAAGACAATACATTTCCAGAACAAATTTTCGCTCTACGCGAAGTGAGCGCTGATTTGAAACCTGGCAGTTTAATAGTGTGTGCCGGACCGGGACTCAAAACAGAGAGCTTTGCCTTTCGCAGGCAAGTGGTCTACTGACTGAGCTCTCTAAGCAAGATTCATCACCCGTCCTCACAGTTGTACTTCCCGCCCCTAGATTGCGAATAAGCCATTTCTCCAAGAATGTTAGTCCTGCAAAGTATGAAGTATGAAATACAGCTTCTGTTACGTTTGGGTGGTGTGAGAAGAGATACTGTCTGAAGCAAATCTGTGACGACGAATAGTCATTTGTGCTCGGATAGCTCAGTCGGAGGAGAACTTGCCTGCGATAGGCTAAGGCCCGAGATTCAAGTCCCGGTTTTAACATGAAAAATCGAAGACGACATACCCGATTCCGAATAATTGCCGCATGCACAATGTGAATCTTAGAAACGGTATTAAAGTTCATGGAAAACAAATAAAAACTTTGAGGTTTGCCGATGATATTTTAATTCTTTCAATGACGACAGTGGACTTGGTGCATCAGTTGAATGGTAAGGATAGTGTTTTGAAAACAGATTGTACTGACAGGCTTTTTATCCTACATTTTAGATCTAGCATATACATTATGAGATCAAAAACATACGGACACCTATTACTGGACATTAATATGGTGCGTATCCACTCTTCGCCTTTGTAACGGCTTTAATTCTGCTGGGAACACTCTCAGTTAAGGGTCTGAAACTCTGCGGAGGAATGGCAGCCCATTCTTCTTCAACAGCCGAAACCGGATAAGGTAGCTGGGATCTGTAGAGAATCTGACGTTCTAATTTATCCCATAGGTAATTCATTGGGTTCAGTTCGATACTCTGGGCAGGCCAGTCCATTTCAAGAATGTTAGTGTCCACATACCATTGCCTCACAGACGCTGTTTAATGACAGAATGCACTGTCGTGCTGATACAGTCATCATCTCCGAATCGTTCCTCTGCTGTACGCAGTTCATAACGCCGTAAAATTTGTTCATATCTTTCTGCAGTTAGCGTTTTCTTAAACGCAATAAGGGACACGATAAACATCCCCACACCGTAACAGACCTCCTCTATATTTCATCGTTTGCACCATTGATGAAGACAGTATAGCATTCGCTAAACCCAAACCCTTCCATTGGCGTGCCACAGAGTACAGAATGATTGACCACTCCAAATCCCTCTTTCCAGTCACCCACGGTCCAGTGGCGAAGCTCTTTACACCACCTCAAGCTACGCTGTCTGCAGAAATGTTTGGCTTATGAGGAGTTGCTCAACCACCGAGTCCCATTCTTTTCAACTCCCAACACACAGTCACGGTACTAGGTAGACTAATGGTAGCACTTTGGAACTCACGAGTGATTCCTTTCTCTGAGTTCAAAAATGGTTCAAATGGCTCTGAGCACTATGGAACTAAACATCTGAGGTCATCAGTCCCCTAGAACTCAGAACTACCTAAACCTAACTAACCTAAGGACATCACACACATCCATGCCCGAGGCAGGATCCGAACATGCGACCGTAGCACCTCTGAGTTCATGCGATTTTTTACAACCACCCAAGCCAACGACCGACGGTACCTGTCCGCCAGTACATGATGTTTGCTGGTCTTGCTTTAACTGTGGTTGTTCCTTCTCGTTTCCGCCTCAGAATTACATCACCAACAGCCGAATTGGGCGGCTTGTGAAGGGTTGAAATGTTCCTAGTGGATTTGTTACTCAGGTGACATCCAGTGACTAGCCCACGCTGGAATGACTGAGCTCTCCTGGCCGACCTATTCTGCTGTTACTGCTTCTCTATCGACAAAACAGTCCCCCTTCTGTACCGGTGCGTCCGCCTCTCGTGACGCCTACTGGTCACCTCTGCATTACATGTGTTTGTCCAGTACTTTTAATCAGATAGGTGTTTGGGTGAAGCTTCCGAGTACAGGTTGCTGTTGCGTTCCTATCGTCACTTTGTTCTTCCACACCTACAATATGCCTAGGCCGTTCGGTACGATTGTGAAACCACCTCTGCGACTCAGTTGTGTACTGTATTGTGTATTGAACCAGGGACCTAGAAACGACGGAGAGGCTTCGTCCCGCTATAGCCCTCAGCGGTTCACAACCACACAACATGCCACAGCAATCCACCCACCCCACCGCCGCCCTGTGGGGCGGCTGGTGGATTGTTGTCTGTTATATGAAATATAAAATGTTTTGTAATGTAGAAATTATGCATTTCCCGGCCGATTAACCATATGTGGGGCGGCGGGTAGATTATTATGTTTTATAAAATGTAGAAACACTTCCCGGCCGATGCACCATATGGGGGGCGGCTGGTGGATTAATTGTTATTTAAATGTTTTGTAGTGTCTTTCCAGGCCAATGAACCATTTGTGGGGCGGCTGATGGAAAATAATGTTGTTATATAATGTCTGGTTTAGTGTAGAAAAGATGCATTTCCCGGCCGATGCACCATATGTGGGGCGGCTGGTGGAAATTATTATTGTTATTTAAATTTTGTAGAATGTAATGTAGAAAAGATGCAATTCCCTGCCGTTTAACCATATGTGGGGCTGCGGGTGGAATTATGTTGTTTAAAATGTTGCTATTATTCATGCTGTTGTTTTGCCGTTCTCAACACTGGCTCTCTAACTACAATTTTGGCAACCAGAAAGTGATTAGCAAAACGTGAAGCCTGTAATTAGAATTACTAGCGCCCACTTCATCTGAGAAATACACTTATAGCTACAGCTTATAGCTCTGAGGAATTAGGAGATTGTCTGGGATTCACAATCAAAAACGATCGTGAAAAAAAACTTTCGCTATATTCTGAAAGTCACAGATGAAAAAAAAAAGAATCCACACAATCTGACTAACAGAGCAGTTCAGAGTCTAATGCGCTGATGCAACTATAACTGTCCTAATTAAATGTTTAAGTGAATGCTCGCCATAATTTGATGATAATGTTCATCAAACGCCACGGTAAATAATGGTAGAATGTCTGTCCCGCGGCGGCACGTGAAAATACGACATACGCAAACTGAAGATAGACAATTAAAGTCATCCCAGAATTAACACTTCACTCGAAAATGATTTCATGGTTACGCGTATCCCGAGTAACTTATTACGGCATCCGAGGCTGTTTATAGCAATGATACCGACGCGACGCGACTCCCGACGCAGATGGTGGGCTATTCAGCGTCTGGAGAGAACTGGGGCCTTGCTTCCTCGCGCAGCGTTCTTATACAGGGTGGTCCCGAATTCATGGTACAAACTTTAATGGTAGGTGCAGGACATTGTAACAAGGATATATTGTATAGGAATGTATAGTCCCAGGTGACGCGGTGAGGCGTAAACAGGGGAAATAACGGCCGAAAGGAAAACGAAAGATTTTATTGAAATCGTTGTTGACAAGTGTCATGTTTACAGTAAGTGTTCAAAATTGCGTCCACCATGAGCGATACATGCTTGACAGCGTCGGTGCAGCGATTGGCGTACACGTTCAAAGATGCCTGGTATTTCACGCACACCTGCAGCAGCTACAGATATGCGAGCAACGAGATCCTCATCTGAGTCAACTGGAGTCTCATAAACAAGACTCTTAAGATGTCCCCATAAAAAGTAATCGAGGCAAGAGAAATCAGGAGATCGGGGTGGCCAAGGGACTGGTCCACCACGCCCAATCCATCTAGCACCAAACGTGGCATTCAGGTAATTCCGTACAGCAGTGCTGAAGTGTGCTGGCGCTCCATCGTGCTGAAACCACATGCGGTTACGAATGGCGAGCGGAACATCTTGCAGCAGTTCTGGTAACACTTCTTGCAGAAAAATAAGATAGCTTTCGCCACAGAGTCGCGTGGGTAGTAAGTATGGCCCAATCAAAAAGTCGTTCACAATACCAGCCCACACATTAATACCGAAACGTTGTTGATACGCATGTGGACGCGTTGCATGTGGATTATCTGTTGCCCACACATGGGAATTGTGCGCATTAAAGACACCCTCGCGTGAAAATGTCGCTTCATCTGTAAATAGCACATGACCTACGAAATCCGGCTGCAACGCACATTGCTGCAACAACCACTGGCAGAAGTTCACGCGAAGAGGATAATCTGCCGGATTCAATGCTTGTACTTTTTGAAAATGGAAGGGGTGTAAGCGATTTTCATTTAACACTCTGCATACAGTCTGATGACTCACATGTACGTCACGCGCAACAGTTCTTGTGCTTGACTCGGGTCTATCAGCCACTATGTTCAAGATGCGTTCTTCCAGTCTTGGAGTGCGTACAGCTCTTAATCGACCAGCGTCATGTCTGTTGACGTCGAACGTACCTGTTTCACAAAGTTGACGATGTAACCGTTGAAAAATTCTATGATCCGGCATTCGTCGATTAGGATACTCCGCGCGATACATTCGTAACGCAGCTCTGGCGTTACCATTTGCACGGCCGTACATGTAATGTATGTCTGCTTTTTCTGCATACGTAAAGTCACCCATCGTCTACGGCAGCACAATTGTGAATGGCGCTTGTCCCTACTGCGATACATCATGTTCATCTACTGCCCTCTACCGGCAGTGACACCAACCGATCACTCCATTTCTCTTTCCCCTGTTTACGCCTCACCGCGTCACCTGCGACTATACATTCCTATACAATAAATCCTTGTTACAATGTCCTGTACCTACCATTAAAGTTTGTACCATGAATTCGGGACCACCCTGTATATAAAGCCGCGGTGCGGACGGCTAAGGGAACGCCTGATCAAATCGGCTCTCCCGACTAGCCGCTGGGCTAGTAATGCACCACTTTAAGTTATTGAATAAATCATAGCTTCCTTTGCTGATGGCAGATGAAGCTCTCAATTTAAATGTGCATTCAGCACACAAGTAAGTAATCATAATAAAAATCTGACGTGGCTAAGTCAATTATTTTGGGCGAAAGAATTAATTTAATTACACTACACGCAGTAGACGAGCTCTGAACTTGCCCTTTGGAGGTACGCTATCGCTATAGTTTTATAGTTATTCAATTGAAACTTCTCACATCTTTATGATTATAGCGAATCTCCCTTCTACTTAAATTTAAACATCCTAGCCTTATTTGTTAGCCTACTTAATCTATCTTGCTTCCTTAATTTTTAAGACAAAAACCAGAAAATCATGAATTTCAACTAAAATCTTAATTTATGCGATCCAGAATACTGTTTCTATTAAATCATTATGAAAAAGGAATCTAAATATAAATTTTTAAGTCTCTAGCTCCTTTCTGTTGCACCAATGATTTTTACAGAAAAACGTCCAAATTTCGAAAATGGTTAAAGTTATCGAACTGATATTCAACACATATTAATTTAGTATTACTCCTGACATGCTAGAAACGTTTCAGGTTATTTACTTGATTTTTAAAGTATTGCGCAACATTTATGACGTCAGAGCTAGTTACAGCGGACTAGGCTGGCACACAATGGAAAGACTGATGTGAATTTTATACGGCGTGAGTAGGCTGCTTCCCTACAGCCCCACACCCGATCCAGGGTTATTGTGCGGTTCGGCCCTCGGTGGACACCCCCCTCCCGGCAACGTCTCATACCAAACGAGTGTAACCCCAAATGTTTGCGTGGTACAGCAACTACAGTGTACGCGTACGTGGAGACAATGTTTGCACACAATCGCCGACATAGTGTAATTGATGCGGAATAAGGGGAACCAGCGCACATTCACCGAGTCAGGTGGAAAACAGCATTAAATAAACCAGCCACAGGGTGGCCGGCACACCGGACCTCGACACTAAATCCGCCTGGCGTATTCGTGCCGGGGACCGGCGCGCCTTCTCGCTCGGGAAGCAGCGCGTTTGACCGCGCGGCTAGCCGGGCGAGCGGCACTCAGTTTCTGCGGTGCCGCAGGAATAACGATCAATCACTTAATGAAACTTAAATCACGACTGTCAATACACAAATAGCGAGTTAACTGAGCCGGGCGAAGTTTGATAATATGACTGTACCTACCTGTGAGGTTTGACCGTCGAAATGTTAAAAAAAAAAATCGTTCAAATGGCTCCGAGCACTATGGGACTTAATATCTGAGGTCATCAGTCCCCTAGAACTTAGAACTACGTAAACCTAACTAACCTAAGGACACCACACGCATCCATGCCCGAGGCAGGATTCGAACCCGCGACCGTAGAAGCAGCGCGGTTCCAGGCTGTAGCGCCTAGAACCGCTCGGCCACAGTGGCCGGCACTGCTCAAACAAATCGGGGGGAAACAACGAGAGTACAGAAAGGAAGCCAATGTGAATGTCCACAGCCTTTGTTTCACCCCCAGACGTGACACTGTACTGCGGCGAAACTTAAATTATTAAAAGCATGGTAGCTCGTTCAGGGACTCAAAAGCGTCTTTCTTCCCTCTTTCCATTGTGAAATGAAGAGAAATAAACTTTATAATACGACACCATGAAAAATTTCCCTCTGCTATGCACTTTACACACATTTCCAGAACATAATGTCGATCGCCAAAAACGATAGCAGACTTTATGTTTGACAGATATGTAAACAAGGCAACAGACATAGAGGACGAAAAATCAGTTAGAGGGTAAACTTTGGAGCAATTCTGAAGTCCACAAAGACGGTGGCATAGGATAAACGACCGCCAGAGTACAAAGAATAAAATCAAGGGCCGGCAAATTTATGTTGCCTCCCACGGTGTTGGCGTCAAAAACTTTTTTCGATAAGTGAGCACAAGTTTCGCTCAGTCGCTAGAAGTCTTTGCAGAGACGGAGAGAGAGGGATAGAGAGAGAGAGAGAGAGAGAGAGAGAGAGAGAGAGAGAGAGAGAGAGAGAGGAGGGAAAACGTGTTACATGGTACACAGAGCATTTGCTTTTTCCCCTTTCTGGTTGTTGTTTAGATTTCTTCCAGGCTATGTCAGACTCCCGACCTGCTGCAGAAGTTCGCTAATGTGGCACTTTGTCGGTAGCTATCGACACAATACTTCGTACTCTGGATGTTATTCAATGCTGTAAAAAACAGATTTACGGAAGAAGCGATTTCTCGTTTAACTCCGTAGGTGTACACAAGAATTGGCCGGTGTCACGATGAAAAAGAAGTAATAAATATTGCGTTTCCGACAGAGAACAACTGTTGGCGTAGAAGTAGCTTTCTCGAAGACTGACGTAGAAACTGGTTTTCGCTCTCTTTTTCTTTTTTTACGTCAGGTAAGTACACCAAGTAATTTATGTATGTGGGCAGTACTTGTTATTATTACAGAAATCAGGGTGGAGCCAGACTACGGGGATATTATCCCGTCAGCTGTGGATGGAAAAGCTCAGAACATTTAAGAGCTTGCCGAATTTAATTTTATTGTTGCAATCCAGTGTAAGTTTAGACAAACATACGAACATGAGTCCTTTAAGTTTAAGGAATCCCGTGTTGTCGAAATGAATAACTCGATGAGAACACCGCACGCCAGTGAACACAGTGCCCACTTTAAGGGTTTCGAGGACCAAATAAGTCTGTCATTGGCCGCAGCTTGCGAGCGAGGGTGGAGACACTTGGCTCCGTTCTGTTGCTCCTCCCCTGTAACAAGCGAAGTATCTCAGCCCGAATGGCTAAAACCAAATAGAAAAGGGTTTCAAATAGAGAGATGTGCCTCCACATAAAAGTTATTTAACTGTCGCACTTTGCATTTGATACAATCGATATTTGAAGGTGGTTGTTGTGGTCCTCTGTCCGAAGAGTGGTTTGATGGAGCTCTCCATGCTGGTCTACCCTGTGGTGCAAGCCACTTCATTTTCTTATAGCTACCGCTAGTACCATGGAAGTTACTCCTTGATGTCCCATCATTCTGTTCCTTCTTCTTGTCGGTGTTTTCCATATATTTCTTTCCTCGCCGATTCTGATATTAATAGACTTCTCTTGGCCAGGAATGCCCTATTTGACAGTGCTAGACTGCCATTTATGTCGTCCTTGCTCCGTCCATCATGGGTTATTCTGTTGCTTCCTAGGTAGCAGAATTCCTTAACTTAGTCCATTTCGTCATGCCCAACTTTAATATTAAGTTTCTCGCTGTTCTCACTTCTCCTACTAAATGGTTCAAATGGCTCTGAGCACTATGGAACTTAACATCTTAGGTCATCAGTCCCCTAGAACTTAGCACTACTTAAACCTAACTAACCTAAGGACATCACACACATCCATGCCCGAGGCAGGATTCGAACCCGCGACCGTAGCAGTCCCGTGGTTCCGGACTGCAGACCCTAGAACCGCACGGCCACCGCGGCCGGCCTTCTCCTGCCCCTCTTTACTTTAGCCTTTCTTCGATGTACTCCCATTTCATATTGTGTACTCATTAGACTTCATTTCATTCAACAAATACTGTAATTCTTCTTCTTTTTTCCCGCAGCATCATCAGCGAATCTTATCATTCACGTCCTTTCACCCTGCATTTTAATTCCACTTTTGAACCTTTGTTCTATTTCCGTCATTGCTTCTTCGACGTATAAACTGAACAGTACGGACGAAAGACTACATCCCCGTCTTACACATTTTTTAATCAGAGCCCTTTGTTCTTGCTAATCCAGTCTTATTTGTTCCTCTTAGTTCTCGTACATATTATGTATTACTCGTCTTTCCCTATATCTTACCTGTATTTCTCTCAGAATTTCCAACAACCTGCACCGTTTGACATGTCGGATGCCTTTTCTAGTCGACAAAAACTAGGAACGTGTCTTGATTTTTCTTCAATCTTGCTTCCATTACGAACCGGAACGTCAGAATTGTTTCTCTGGTGCCTTTACATTTCCTGGAGCCAATGTGATCGCCATCTAATAGGTCCTCCATCTTTTTCCATTTTCCGAACATCATTCTTGTCAGCAACTTGGATGCTTGAGCTGTTAACGTGATTGGAGATGATTTTTTCCGAAAGTCTGATATTATACCGCCAGTCTCATACATTCTGCACAGCATTGTGAACAGTCTATTTGTTATCACGCCTCGCAATGATTTTAGTTACTATAACGATTGACGCTCCATTTTTGACAGCCAGTCATGGACAGTAAGCGGTGTTTAACTGCACTGTGGACAAATCACAGGCGTCTGCTTATGGTTTGCTTCACGGGAGTGATGCGAACTGAGATGCAGTAGACAGTTTTTGTTATGAAGCAGAACCAGTTTACAAACGCAGTTTATGTCCAACCAAGTGCTTCCTGATCTCAAAAGTCAATTTAGAAGCGTCTGACAGATCAATGTTGACAGTAGAGACATGCAGCTGCTACGAAGCTACTAAGCACAAAACATTATGTACACCTAGTTGCATGATATTGCACGAGCTTTTACCTACCTTAAAACTGTGGCTGTTTCACAGTTTCTCACAACAGGTACACTCGCATTACCTCCGTGCTATCTTATCATTATAGGCAGGACTTGTCATGGCAGAACAAATATAGAAAAACCACAACGTATCTGTAAAGGAGGGAGTCGACAGCTTTCTTTCTTTTATATTATTTTTTGTCTTACTTTTTTTCCGCAGCGGCCCCAATTTCACATTCATTTGGGAAGGAGCAGCGCACTACGCAAAAAAGTAAAAAAGAAAGACGGGGAGCAGGCTGTACCGAAGCTAATTCTGCGATTGGGCCGTAACCTGCAATTTTCGATCGTAAAAAAATATACGACGCGAACGGAAAAATTAAGCGCCGCGGGGGTTGCGGGGGCTTCGTCAGTAAAACCTAATTTAAGGATTTTCACGAAGAGCGCAAACCCGCGAGCACCCAGAGAACCGGATTCTCCACTCTGGGAATGGGAATTTGCTGTATATTAAAGTGCATGCAGAACAGTGCTTAGAGAACGGACGAGCTTTCCACAGCTAACACATATACCAAATTACATTCTCGTCTGCTACGCAAAATTTTTACTCGTTAACGACCAAATTGAGTGGCTGTCCCGAAAGAGTAGGCCATGTTGATGGTAAAGGATTTCATACTATTTACATCATACCACACACTTCCACAGCAAGGCAATCAGAAAATGACCTTCCACATGCAGCTCTAGAGTCGTTCCAAATCTACCAGTCGAACGGCAACGATGGACCACTTCTCGTACGGGAGATCACAGTACGAGTTTCGAAAAATCTTTGTCTGGATGGCACTGCAAATAACATCTGACGAGGCGTTCACCGTGCAACTGTACTGTTGTTTTGGAGTAATTGTGACGCGTATCAATCCTTCTCTTAACATTCTACAAGTTTCTAAAACTTATATATGAGGGGCGTAAGTAATGCAACACATTTCTCTGTCGGCCAAATACGGTTGAAAAAAAAAAGGCGGTATTTTTAGAGGGACATCGTGAAACATTCCCGCTTTATTGTCTATAGTTTCATGAAGTTCTGATAGATGGCGGCGCTATATGTTACCTCCAAAATTGCTTCTGTAACTGAGATGTGTTCCAAGTAGAGAGTTGTCATTGAATTTCTTTTGGTGGAAAACTGCTGCATCGTGGATATTCATAGGCGCTTGCAGAATGTTTACAGAGACATGGCAGTAAACAAAAGCGTGGTGAGTCGTCGGGCAAGGCGTCTATCATTATAGCAACTAGGTCGCGCAAACCTCCCGCGTGCCGGCCAGCTGCACACAACTGAGACCTTTGCAACATTGGAACGTGCAGATATTCTCATTCGAGGTGACCGACGGATCACAATAAAACACCTCGCTGCTCAACTGGGCGTCTCTGATGGTAAAGCTGACACACTAGCCCACTAGTTGGGGTACTCAAATGGGTGTGTCCGCTGAGTTCCTTGTCCCCCAACAGAAGTCCTTAGACAGCAACGAAGGACCATCTGCCCGGACTTGCTTACGCATTACGATGCGGATCATGACAATTTTTTGTCGAACGTCGTCACAGGCGATGAAACATGGGTTATCGCTTCGAATCGAAAACAAACTGGGAATCAATGGAGTGGCACTCTCAGCTGGGAAAGTCATGGAGATGATCTTTTGGGACTCTCAAGGGGTTAATCTGATCGATGTCGTCGCTCATGGTGCAACGATCAACTCTGAAGTGTATTGTGCTACAGTCGGGCAACCGCGGACGCGACTTCATTATGTTCGTCGCCACTTCTCCTTCTCCATTACAACGCAAGACCTCACACACGTCTGCGCAGCCGAGAGGAGCTCACTAAACTTCACTGGATTGTTCTTCCTCATCCACCCTACAGTCCCGATCTCGCACCTCTTGACTTCCATCTGTTTAACCCAATGAAGGATAAGACGTTGAGCCGGCGGGTGCGACCGAGCGGTTCTAGGCGCTTCAGTCTGGAACCGCGCGACCGCTACGGTCGCAGGTTCGAATCCTGCCTCGGGCATGGATGTGTTTGATGTCCTTAGGTTAGTTACGTTTAAGTAGTTCTAAGTTCTAGGGGACTGATGACCACAGATGTTAAGTCCCATAGTGCTCAGAGCCATTTGAACCATTTTGATAAGACGTTGGCTCCGACGACGACTAGTAGAGTGGTACCACGCGGGCAGACAGACCCGCCCAGTAAGAACTGAACGAACATTGTGTTGAAAAACATGGGTTTGTAGGCAACGCGAGGGGGATAATACGGCGTGTTGGAATCCTGAATAAAATCAAATTGCTTCCAGAAAAAACAATGTGTTGGATTACTTATTGCCGCACTCTTGTAATTGCGTAGGCTGCATCGCCAGAGTAAGTTAACATGAAAGTTTTCTGGATATGGTATTATTTCACACTGTAAAATGACCTGTTGGTCGAGAAACCAATGTTTCGGCTACGGTGGCCTTTTTCTGAGAGTGCAAGTGTATTTCGTTGTTCAAAGTATTTTGTGTTGGCTGTTGCACTGAGCAGTCACAATCTTAAAAAGTTGATATATTTTGTCTGTTGTTGCGAAAGGAGTGGCAACCTTTACTGTAATTAGTTTTCTGTGATGGAGGGACTGGGAATATGCTGATGTCTACTGCCTCTTACAGTGCATGCCACGATTGGCAGTCGTCGACAAGTTGGGTGCCACCTCTTGTTTTCCTGGTTTGGGACGTAGGCCGCGCGGTAGCAGTTACTCGCCAGTAACGTTCGCGTCTCGTTTTGTTACCTGTGTGCTGCTGAGCTGTGACGGCTGGCGGTCAGAATGCTCCAATCCTCTCTATTTATGTTGCTACGATGTTTCAGTATTCTCTCAGATCTTGCGGTTCACGATTTCCGTCTGGTTGGCAACTACGCAGGTTTCCTTTACTTTTATTCCTTGTCGCAGCCTTTCTGCTGTTCGGTCATTGGAGATGTGTTGTGCTACCCAAATCGAAAGTAGCGCTCGTGCTCCAGTATACGGGCTGCTATCAGCCTGCCGATTTGGCCGATGTAGACTTCCCCACACTCACAGTCTACCTCTTACACGGCTACGTCTGCAAGGTGTGCAGAGAATCTGTTGTGTCCTTAATGGAGCCTAACACACCCTGGATCTTGTGGATGCTGCGAAAGACGAGCTCGATACCAACCCGGCAAAGCTGTTTATCAATTCGGCGAGTGGCATTCTTCGCGTAAGACAGCGTCGCTCAAAGCGTGCAAACCTTCTTGCGTGCTCGCCGTGCTGCACGTGTGCGATCGCGGACGCGGTCTGTCTCGGCACTACTCCGTACATCTCGGCCGTTTCCCAGTCCTTCTCCGTATAGCGCGACATTCCATTCAGCAGTACGATGCGACAATTTGTTCCAGCACTTGGTGCGACTTATTTTGGTCGACACGACTTTCTTCAGTTTGCCAGATTTGTGGTGTAACCGCTGTTTTTCTTCTTATATTTGCCAAAAAGAAGCAGTCTAGCGATCTATCGTTTCAGTGCTTCAAGAATGAACTGGAATCACAGAGGAGAAGGGCGAGAACTCTCTGTATGTATTATGTAGAGGCATAATCGACGTGTTCGCTATGAAACGGCATTACAACACCATGTAGAATGAATTTAAAGACCTAAATGACGATGAAAGAATTAAAAACTATAGCGATCGACGGACCATTTGAACAGTACTCATTGTTCTGCACATCAAGAAGCACTTTGTCTTAAATATGCAGGCATGTCACACATATTGGAATTGATGGTACGAACAGTAAATACTCTGAAGTCACACGCATTATTACATGGTAAGTTGCAACAGTTTTTAATGGAATTGAACGAACAGTATGTAGACCTTATACGTTACCGCAAAGTACACTGGTTACGTCAAGAGACATACCTGGAATGACTTTGCAATTTAAGACGCGTTACGGTAAATTTCTGAAGGAAAACGGAAAACAGGAACGAGAATTAGACGATCCGTAATGGTTTGCAGACGCTGCATTTTAAATGTAGTTGACTGCAGTCTGCCTTCAGTAAGACATTGCAAGGTGAGAGGAAATTCATTTATGATTTCATTGTGAAAGTGGATGCATTTAAAAAGAATCTCGCATTGTTGAAGGGACAATGTCTGACGTCGTCAGTTTCCCGATCGCTGGCGTTAAAGAAGACGTGAATGTTGAACAGTCCATTATGACGTTCAAAGAATTACAGCAATAGCATCATTTGAGGGCAGTGCAAGTCTCGCATGTGTTTTTGAACTGTTTTCGAGACAGTTTGCCATCTCAGCTGAAAGCTCACCTGTGCATCTGCATATGTAATTGGTCGATCTGCAGTGTAATTCCAGTTTAAAAAGCAAATTCTTTTACGTTAAAATTGTCTAGCAGTTTTACGTTGTTTTCCTCAGAAAGGGTTTCCATGTCTCCTCGATGAGATTACAAATATGGTATCAATGTTTTGATCAACACATGTGCGCAAAAAGCTTTTCTCGATTATGAAACCATGTAAGTGATGACCATGCGGCAACATGAGCAACACTGTCAGCACCTTCCCGTATGCCGCGAGTTTCTGCTAAAAATTTGTTTTGATTGTGATCCATGTTGTTGAGAAACATGAAACAAGGCCACATGTCACATGCGGCGCTTTCGCAGTTTCTCGCCCTTTCCTAGCTCCCCGCTCAGATAGCGGTTTAGATGGTGGGGGGGGGGGGGGGGGGGGGATGCGAGATTGTTCGAGCACCGCACGTGAGCAGCACTCTTCGCTATCCTTGGTTTAGATGGTGTGGGGGGGGGGGGGGGGATAGTTACAATCGTCGAACAGGATATTATACCCGAGTTCCTGTACACCAGCGTCAAATCAATCAAGAAATACACAGCAATGCATTATATACTGTACGACGTGAACCTCTCCTGTGTCCGCCGGCAACCTCGTGGCAGTACGATGAGTTAACTTTTTTGTTTAAAGAATTCTGCAATTTCTTTGTTGTCTCTCTTTATGTTGATTGTTCTCACACGAATAGAAAAGAGAACATATTACGTTACAATTGATTAGCAGGATTCATTTCTCAGATGTGTGTATCCACCACAAATACATTCACCGTTGTAGAGGATGACCGCAAGGTCTTTCCGTGACTATACAAATTTATTTCTAAGGAACTGTGTTAGATAAAGCTATGCGATTTGTTGTTAATAACGGTAGCTTAACTGAAAGTTTTTATCGATACAGTTCCATATACCAATGCAGTTTTTTTTACGTATAGCAGCTTCACACGTGAAGTTTTACTCTACTCGCACTCTGATTTCTTCTCTCTCTCTCTCTCTCTCTCTCTCTCTCTCTCGCTGCAGGTGGGCTATTACGTGTGTCATGTTGTCAGCATGCATACATCGGATCATGGTGATCAAAATTTTAGGCACACGGCTCTATCTCCATGCATACAAAGTGCAACTTTTTGCAAAGTTTGCACCCAGATGATAGGCCCAGACGCGTTCAGTTTGCTAGGAATATGCTGGAACGAATTGATACGTACACTGAATACCTTAATAAAGTTTGTTTTCCAATGAGGCGATTTTCCACATGTCTGGGAAGCTTAAGAGGCGTTACTCCCGGGGTATGAGAACCCACATATGGGAGTACAGCATTTAAGAAACAGCTCGAAAGTGTTGTGTGGTAGGGTTCAATTCACAACGCAATTATTGGACCTTCCTTTTTCACTGAGCCTACTATTACAGTAATAGCTTCCCTGGACGTCTTCTTTCTGCGAGTTTTCTATACCACGCAGCGTCTCTCGCATCTAAGTTTCCATCTCCTTTATCCTGAGAGTTTTGTTCTTGCATTGCTTTGTGCTGCAAGGCATGCATCACTCCATCGTCCCAATGTAGCCGGGGTCTTCCTTTGTGACGTGGAGGTCTCTACTGCCATACTTCAGAAGGCCATCTTTCCTGTGGTATTCTTCTAAGATGTCCGTACCATGTTGGCCACCTGTTTTCAATTGTGTCTGCAATATCCTTGGTAATTCCCATCTGTTCTCGAAGCGCTTCATTTCATATTTTCTCTCTTCTTAATTCAAACATTGTTTCCAAAACTTCGTTACCATGGACTCGTTGCACCTCAGTTACAGAAATTCAACCACAGGCAGTGTTTCAACAAGATGGTGCCCCACCACACTGGAGGTTATTTGATAGCCAGTTTTTGGATGAAACCTTTCCGGACGAATGGATTAGCAGAGGCAGTCCAAAATTATGGCCACCAGTTTCACCAGACGTAGCTCCTCCGGGCTTTTTTTTATGGACTCACGTTAAGAGTAAGGTGTTTGTTCACTAGTTCCTGATGGGCAAACTCTTAAGGCAGGAGTGTGAGAAGCTGTATAGGTGTTGACAGAAGACATGTTGGCAAAGGCATGGACAGAAACTGTGTTATCACCTAGACGTTATACTGGCAACGAACGGAGCACCTGTGGAAGTGTGTCCTTAAAAAAGCCTTTATGATTTAAGCTACCGTTAGTTCCTTAGCAATACACTTTTATAATCAGGAAAAGACTTCATGCTCGCCCTGTATTATTGGAATGATAATTAAATTAAGACCTTAAGCTGTCGACAGGCTTTGATATACATTAACGGAGACAGTTGAAAATGTGTGCCCCGACCGGAACTCGAACCCGGTATCTCCTGCTGACATGACAGACGCTCGATCCATCTGAGCCACCGAGGGCACAGAAGATAGAGCGACTAGAGGGACTTATCCCTTGCACACTCCCCGTGAGACCCACATTCCCAACTTAATGTCCACACACTACATTCGTAGTGCCCCAGCCCATTACACTCATTACTCGCGGCAGACAATCTTAGCGAGTCCCGTAAGAGTTCGGGCAATGTGTGTGCATCCGCAAAGAAGAAGGAGGTCAATGGCCGGTTGGCCTTAACTACATGTAGATGGTATCTGTTCTTTCGGAAATGTCCGAAAGAAAATGTACCGTCTTCATATACTGTATTATTGGATCCTTCACACACTCACTTACGTGTTGGGACTGCTGACATCTGCTGTGCTACCCCACTGCCGAAGTCAACAGTTGTCACCGCTATGTTGACGCTTGCACGGAAAAATTTAGGGTCGGGTAAATGTTCCGCCTAACGCACTCCTGGTGGAGCCCTTCGCTGCTTTACAAAGTATGCCGACTGCGTTTATCTCGCGCCGCCTGCAGAGGTGCAGAAAAGACGTAGCGGGGCGGCAGTAAAACTAATTCTTACGGCCGCTTTCCTTCCTCCCTTCCTTCCTTCATCAGGAGAGTTACCGGGCGCGACTTTCTTACGCGCTGCGCTCGTGCGGGCCTCAACGCTAATGAAACGGCAGCGGGTAGCGGGGGGTTGGCCGGGCGGCCTGCCTGCGGCACTCCGCCCTGTCCTGTCCTTCTCCCACACTCACTGCCCCCGCCCCATAAATTTTAAAACTAATTAAGCACGCTCCTGATCGGATAGGAATTTAAAAGAAACTGCCCCGCGACGTCAGTCGGGCCATTTATCTCCCGCAGAGGCGGGCGAGCAAATACTGCACTACTGCCCGCGCGGCCGAGGTATCCCCAACCTGACTCCTTTCCTCATCCCCAACCCCCCCCCCATTCCTCCCTCTCACCATCCACACCCCTCGTTTACCCCTGCTCCCAACTTAAACCCGCCACCCCTTCCCCACACATCTCGCAAAAAAAGGAACCGCTTTATCACTCATGATTAATAGCTCATGAAAGAAAACCCATTACAGTAAACTCTACGTCACTCTATAGATTTAGGTGGCTCAGTTTCAGTCGCGTCACCACGCAGGTTGGACTTTACTGCCGGTGTTTGCGAGGGGGGTTTGTGGTTTAGAAAGAGCTCGCGTTTAGTCGCAGTACGCTGCTGAAAGGGGCGCAGGAGCTATAATAAATCCCATACTGTCTGCCAATTGCTGTATCATCGACGTGACAAGAGAGGGCTATAATTGAGGAAACCATCATCATCACACTATATGTCTGCAATAAAACAAGTTTCAACTTAACTTACAACTCCACGTCGTTTCTCTATCTTGCTGTTTCCTTTTGTTCTAGTAGGGATGTCAGATTTCAAAGTTTTCCCAGTATTTCTCCTCTTTACTCCCGAATGTCCAGGTTTCTGAGGCAAGTTAACTAAACCCCCAACAAATCTGTTGGCAGACCCGTCTCTTAGTTTAATTTCTATTGCTCCTTTAGAAAATAATCATTCTATTTCTCTAAATGCTTCCCTTCCACACGCCAAAATTCTTATTTCCGTACTACAGCATTAAGGATGCCCAGTAAGTGACTAAGTTTCTTTCCCTGTCACGGCATATCTGCTGGATTTTGTGTCCTTGTTATTTCCATTAATTTTGCCTTGGGAATTTTTATGGACATTCCAAGTTTTCTTCGTGTTTTTGCAATTGCCTTCTCCACTGAAAACAGTTTAAGGCATGTCCCTATCCCTAGATAGAAGTAGCATTATCGGCTTAAGGGCAGAAAATGGTGTGTTACCAGTAACAACAAACTGCAGAGAACAAAAATAAACAGCATGGCAAGTCGAAGATAGGGATCCCAAAAATAAAACTGCATTACAACCCTTCTGGAAGCAGATCTGCGAAACGTCTGAGGACCATATGATGAAACAGAAGAACCTTCTACTGGCCTGAGACCGGCACGTGTGACGAAAGAGAAAAAGAAGTCAGGAGGAGGAGGAAGAAGAAGAAGGAGGAGGAGGAGGAGGAGGAGGGGGGGGGGGAGGGATAAAAACCAGACGAAGTACACATCACTAGCGATATAATACCGTTTATGGGTTGTATGTTACATTCATGTCTATTATCCGGAGACTGCAATTATTCATAGTACAATCGAGGAACATAAAATGGTGTGCTGCAATTGTCGTTAAAAGTTTTAAGAGCTTTTAGCGCAGGAGATAGAGGCATCGTTAAAATGTTTAGTAGAAAGTCTGGTGGAATTAACTGTAATTCATATTCTTTAGTAAAAAACTCTGGTGTGCTATTTTGAAAAAGACAATCTCCCTGAGGAAACAAAGTCTGTGCACCACAGCTCTAAACTGTGCAGTACTTTGCAGTACTCCCATCTTAGGGGACAGAAACACGAGAAATAATCCAATGTCTGAACTGCTTCACATGACCTTCGGTTTTTATAGTACGATTTGTGATAACAAGAGCGAGAGCGTCAAACTATTTTCACCGTCAATTACGGGTTACATTGTCTTCGCAAGCTACACATTTAGAATTCACTGAGCTTTTGTACTATTGGTTTTTTACGAAAAATATTATTGCAAAAATTCACATACTGCCTTCGAAGAAATTCCGCAATCACTTCATTTAAAGCAGATTTTGTGTTTCCATCTAGATTCCGTAATTGTTCTTCTTTAAATGACCAGTTAACGTTCACCTGAACTATATTCAGATCTGATTGTATCGGTTACAAGAGTAACCCGTTCAACCTGCTAGCAAAAATTTTACTTTCTACGCCACAACTAACAATTTTATCCTGTGACGTAACATGTAAAAGCCAGTAAGTTGGACGAGTTATTGATGTAACTGATATAATCAAAACCTGACGAAATAATTAAAGGAGTTTCAAAAGCCAACAAAATCTGATTTTAAAATATTACACGTTTCACAGGCAACTGCCACGTAGTAGTTTACCTGTCATCGGAATGAATACTTCACTCTGTAGCGAAGCACGCGCAGTTTAGAAACCTGCTGGCGTATTAAAATTTTGTTCCGCACAGCGATTCGAACCCAGACTCTTGTCGTTAGCGGGCAATGCTGTTAGCGACTCGCCTCGCAGCTTCTATTCTTTCAGTAGCTCGCTCCTACTTTCCACGCTTCAGACAATGTTCCCGAGGTAAACTTCCACCTTCGAGTTCCGACCCGACCACATTTTTAAATAGCCAGAAAATTTCGGTTCCACAATTATACGAAACAATACCTTTCAGAATGATTCTTTTCTTTTCTGCGTGTTGTAGCTAGTAGCAGAAATTCTTGTTATCAGGTAACGTCAATGAATACAGTAAAGTACGTTCGTTATATCAATGCAATGCCAAAGCAATCAGACTTGGCAAATAGGTCAACGAAAGCCGTGCGTAAAACTCAGACATCGGATAACTTAGAAGAAAAGGAAAACTATGGCCGCTTTTATTCAGCACAGAGCAGACTCGGACTCGCTAATAAGAAAAGTTTGCAAAACTCAATCAACGTGACCGCCTACTTTCGGATTCCATTCTACACTAGAGGACTTCCAATACTCAGCAAATGAAGGAAGGGGAAGACTACAGTAAACGAGAAATTAGTATTACACCCGTTCACCAGAATCATACAGGACATGAAGCGTGTGCAATTAAAACTTCCACGTTTACATAGCTCCCATCGTCCATTAACAACATACATACACGAGAGAGAGAGAGAGAGAGAGAGAGAGAGAGAGAGAGAGAGAGATAGAGGTAGGGAGGCAGGGAGGGGGGGAGGAAGAGGGGAGCCAAAATTTGGAAGGGTACGGTCAGCAAATAGTTTATTCATTGTAATTACATATGCTGAATATTTCACAATGAATTACTAGGCTGTCAACAGTAATCGTATGTTCCAAAGCAAATAGTAATTTTCTAACATAGATAGTCAATATTACGACGATCGCACAAAAAAAGAGTGTAAAAATGCCAGTACGCCGGAACATGAATATTCAGAAGTAACTGAGCGGAAACAGATCTATAGGAGTGGGCATCGGGCCCATGCTAAGTCACTAGGCTAGGCGTTAGGTGTTGTAAGGCTCCAGGGCGTGGGACCGCAATCCGCAAATTCCCCTACGTAGGTGGGAGGCTAAGGTGAAGGTTTAGCAGGTATCGTCTCCCTTAAAACATACATTTCTTTTTCTATTCTGCCTCAGCTGTAGGAAACTGCGCAGCTGAAGTTCTGAAGGAGGCGTGCTATTACTCGACCTATAAAGAAAGAAATTAATTTTACTAAATCCTGGCGACAATGTATGCAACGGCTTGGCGTATGACCACTGTGTTGAAGCCACTTCTTAAGAGTTTTGAAGTTCTGCTTCATTTTCCACAGCAACTCCGCTATTTATCTGCGTCGAAAAACAAACCGAGCGAGGTGGCGCAGTGGTTAGCACACTGGACTCGCATTCGGGAGGACGACGGTTGAAACCCGCGTCCGGCCATCCTGATTTAGAGTTTCCGTGATTTCCCTAAATCGCTTGAGGCAAATGCCGGGATGGTTCCTTCGACAGGGCACGGCCGATATCCTTCCCCTATCCTTACCTAATCCGAGCTTGTGCTCCGTCTCTAATGACCTCGTTGTCGACGGGACGTTGAACACTAATCTCCTCCTCGAAAAATAACCATTTTCATTAGATCTACGGTTCGATCAGGAGTGCGTCCGAGGATTATTTTCTCTCAATTGATGCTTCTTTCACGGCTGACAATAACAGTGAAAAATGACACGTTCTAACATGGTTCGGAGTCAACATTAATCTATAGGCTCACTATAAGTGGCTGGATAAGCTAATCTAATGGTTTGGATAAGGCAAGGCCATACCACCGCGAATAAGACCGTACCCTTAAACTAAAGCAGTTTTGTTTTGAGTCATCAGTATTCTGATTGGTTTGCTGCGGGCCGCCATGAATTCCTCTCCTGGGCCAATCTTTTCATCCCAGAATAGCAAAAGCAAACTACATCCTCAGCTACTTGCTGGATGTATTCCAGTCTCTGTCTTCCTCTACACTTTTTACCCTCTACAACTCCCTGTAGTACCATGGATGTTATTCCCTGATGGCTTAACAGATGTACTATCAACCTGTCCCTTCTTCTTGTCACTTTTCCATATCTTCCTTTCCTCCCCGATTGTGCCAAGAAACTCCTCACTCCTTGCCTTATCAGTCCACCTAATTTTAAACAGTCTTCTGCAGCACCACGTCTCAAGGGCTTCGATTCTCTTCTGTACCGATTTATCTACAGTCAGTGTTTCACTACCATACAATGCTGTGCTCCAAACGTACATTCTGATAAATTTCTTCCTCAAGTTAAGGACTATGTTTGACACTAGCAGAGTTTGCTTGGCCAGGAAACCCTTTTTCTAGTGGTAGTCAGCTTCCTTGCTCTTTGCGTCATGGGTTATTTTGCTGCCTATGTAGCAGAATTTCCTAACTTCATCAGCTTGGAAATCCCAAATCCTGCCCTTATATTTGTCGCTGTTCTCATTTCTGCTACTTCTCATTACTTTCGTCTTTCTTCTGTTTACTGTGAATTCATATCCTGAACTCATTAAAGCGTTGATTCCGTTCAAAAAATCCTGTAATTCTTCTTCAATATGGTGGTCACACGATCCTTTGAAGTTTTTACGTCGGAAGTAACTGCACAGCATAAAGAGACCTTCGTAGTTTTTCAGAGATGCAGAGGGTTTTAAAAAAAATTTAACGCATGGAAACGTCGGACGGTATTTGGTTTGACTAACTGAGCGCTGAACAATAAAACTTGCAAACTCTTTATCGCTGAAGCGATGTTACTACTGTGTGTGTGCGTGTGTGTGTGTGTGTGTGTGTGTGTGTGTGTTTGTTTTGGCTTGTTTGTTATTACTTCTGTTGTGAAATGGCTGGCGTATCACTTCCCTGCTGCTGCTCTGCTTCTCGGGGCCCTGTTTACTAGGTGACATTACTTAGCCATCGCGGCGAGTAGCAATTTCCTGTTTCTTCGGTTGCCGCTCGAGGTACGCGAGCAGCTGTCATACACGGCGGTTCTTGCTTGTTTGCTCGCTTGGTTTCTGCGCGTGGCCGTCTGCCAGCACAATTAATCACTGCCTTCCCCTCCCCCGCCCCCCTCCCCCACTACCAGCCCCAGCTTTACAGATGCAACTGCTGGCGAAAGGCGACGTCGAATTTCCCGATTCTGGCCTCGTATTTGGTGGTTGCGGTTGACTTCTCTCCAATACGTTGCGAATATTTTTTTTTCTCTGTGCTTTTTTTTCTCTCCCTCGGGAGGCACAATCTCGTCCATCCGTCATTCCCGAATCTCTTTAAGAGAAAAGCTCGTTTCCAAACAAACGCACGCACGCACTGCACTTAGATAAATTTTCCAGTTCTGCTACGAAGTCAACAACCCACGTGCTAACATCATTACCGGTTTCATTGTACTGCGTCGCCTTATAGCATGCTTAGCAAAACCGTTTGATAGCGTTTACTCGAATTCTATCTATATAAATAAATTGCTGTATTATGAAAGATCATCATCTGAGAATGGATTGACCTATTTCGTTGTTTCTTCTGTGTTTGTAGCTGTGGGTAGTAATGGTATTTTCGATACGAAAAAATTAATAAAAAATGTTTGCGATGAGTATGGCTATTCTGATGTCACATGTTTTCATAACAAAAGAAAAAATCGTGTGTTTGTGTGTGTGTGTGTGTGTGTGTGTGTGTGTGTGTGTGTGTGTGTGTGTAATAAATAAGGGTAAATGTTGTTCCAAAGCCGGCCGTTGTGACCGAGCTGTTCTAGGCGCTTCAGTCTGGAACCGCGCGACTGCTACGGTAGCAGGTTCGAATCCTGCCTCGGGCATGGATGTGTGTGATGTCCTTAGGTTAGTTATGTTTAAGTAGTTCTAAGTCCGGGGGAGTGACGACCTCAGATGTTAAGCCCCATAGTGCTTGGAGCCATTGGAACCATTTTTGAACAGAACGGTAGTCCGCAGATTGTTGGGTTGCGATCCTCTGTGAAAAGCACCTTTTTATTTTCAGTTCTTAAGTTTCTTACACTGAAAATAAAACTAATGTTGCACAATATAGTGTATTAATTAATATTGTCATGAAAAGTAAGGCAAAGGAAAATTTGGGATTGCATATAAATATTCAGGAAGGAATTGTAATGCGTACACGAGAGCCTCATACGTAAAATTACATATTTTTATTATTTAACAGCCGGCCGAAGTGGCCGTGCGGTTAAAGGCGCTGCAGTCTGGAACCGCAAGACCGCTACGGTCGCAGGTTCGAATCCTGCCTCGGGCATGGATGTTTGTGATGTCCTTAGGTTAGTTAGGTTTAACTAGTTCTAAGTTCTAGCGGACTAATGACCTTAGCAGTTGAGTCCCATAGTGCTCAGAGCCATTTGAACCATTTATTATTTAACAGCTGGCCTTTTACACGAGCTGGGGTTATATACATAATAAAACCAAGGGAAGTAGTAATTTTATCGGCGTCTGGCACACGTTATAAATGCAGCATTTTCTTCAATAATTACATCATTGTTTTTTAAGTTTCTATACGATCTTGGTTTACATTCAAAAAAGGTTCTCTCTTATCGCACAGTTTAGCAGCAAACCACGTGCAAAACATCATTGTACAATGGAATGTATTTTGTTGCAGTTTTCTCGGTAAGTGATTTCCTTTTTATCTCTCTCGACTATGGATTTGTTTGTCCTCCACAGGAGTCAATTAACAAAAGAAATTTCATCTCTCGCACGTAGGTTTTCATCACATCAAATACAAAATACTGAGCGTTAGTCACTTAGGAATCAAATAAATAGAAAGTGCAAGGAAGCTATGACGAAATGGGTGCATGAAATAGGAAGGTATCGAAAAAAAAATGGTTGTCGGAAATACTGACACAGCGTGCAGAAAGTCAAAATAACCTTCGGTGAAATTTAAAGCAAGTGTGCTAACATTAAGACTGCAATGAAATTCAACCGTTAAATGCATGAGAGAGAGCAGATAGGTGGAAAGAGTATGTTGAAGGTGTTGAGAGGGAAGACTTGTCTCAACGCTTGATAGAAAAAGAAACAGGAGTCGATAGGGAAGAGAGGGAGGATCCAGTACTACAATGAGAACGTTAAAAAGTTTTGAAAGACTTAAGGTCAATTAAGACTATCCATCAGAATTTCTAAAATCATTGGGGGAAGTGGCAACAAAACGACTATTCACGTTCGTCTGAAAAGTGTATGAAGCTGGCGATACATCATCATACTTTCGAAAAAACATCATCCACACAATTCCGAAGACTGCAAGAGCCGACAAGTACGAAAATTATCGCACAATCAGCTTAACAGCTCATGCATCCAACTTGCTGACAAGAATAATATACATTAAAATGGAAAAGAAAATTTCTGTTA
Source organism: Schistocerca piceifrons (assembly GCF_021461385.2). NCBI lineage: Eukaryota > Metazoa > Arthropoda > Insecta > Orthoptera > Acrididae > Schistocerca > Schistocerca piceifrons. The sequence continues at coordinate 15,701,905 of NC_060143.1, forward strand.
TGTTAAATGACAAACAGTTTGGCTTTAGGAAAGGTAAAGGCACCAGAAAGGCAGTTCTGTAGTTGCGGCTTATAATGGAAGCAAGACTAAAGAAAAATCAAGACCCGTTCATAGGATTTGCCTACCTGGAAAAAGTGTTCGACAATGTCATATGGTGCAAGATGTCCGAAATTATGAGAAAAATAGGGGTAAGCTATAGGGAAAGATTGGTAATATACAATATGTACAAAGGTCAAGAGGGAACAATAAGAGTGGAAGAGCAAGAACGAAGTGCTCCGATTAAAAAGCGTGTAAGACGGGGATGTAGTCTTTCGCCTCTACAATTCAATCTGTATATCGAAGAAGCAATGGTGGAAATAAAAGAAATGTTCAAGAGTTGAACTAAAATTCAAGGTGAAAGAATGTCAATGATACGATTCGTTGATGAGATTGCTATCCTTAGTGAAAGTGAAGAAGAATTACAGGGTCTTCTGAATAGAATGAGTAGTCTAAAAAAAAAAATGTTCAAATGTGTATGAAATCTTATGGGACTTAACTGCTAAGGTCATCAGTCCCTAAGCTTACACATCACTTAAGCTAAGTTATCCTAAGAACAAACACACACACACACACACACACACACACACACACACACACACACACACACCCACACACACACCCGAGGGAGGACTCGAACCTCCGCCGGGACCAGCCGCAGCGCCTTAGATCGCTGGGCTAACCCCGCGCGGCCGAGTAGTCTAAAGAGTGCAGAATATGGATTGAGTGTAAATCGAAGAAAGTCAAAAGTAATGAGAAGTAGCAGAAATGAGAACAGCGAGAAACTTAACATCAGGATTGATAGTCACGAAGTAGATGAAGTTAAGGAATTCTGTCACCCATGCAGTAAAATAACCAATGACGGATGCAGCAAGGAGGACATCAAAAGCAGACTAGCAATGGCAAAAAGGGCATTTCTGGCCAAGAGAAGTCTACTAATATCAAATACCGGCTTTAATTTGAGGAAGAAATTCCTGAGGACGTACGTCTGGAGTACAGCATTGTATGGTAGTGAAACATGGACTGTGGGAAAACCGGAACAGAAGAGAAGCGAAGCATTTGAGATGTGGTACTACCGACAAACGTTGAAAAATAGGTGGAATGATAAGGTAAGGAATGAGGATATTCTTGTTGGCAGAATCGGAGAGCAAAGGAGTATGTGGAAGATTGACAAGGAGAAGGAACAGGATGATAGGACATCTATTAAGACATCAGGGAATGACTTCCATGATACTAAACGGAGCTGTAGAGGGCAAAAACTGTAGAGGAAGACGGAGATTGGATTACATCCAGCAAATAATTGAGGACACAGGTTTCATTTGCTACTCTGAGATTAAATTGGCACAAGAGATAGATTTGTGGTGGGCCACATCAAACCAGTCAGAAGACTGAGGACTCAGAAAGAAATCTCCGTTTACTTGCAGTGTAAGTAAAGCAAAAATTGAAAATATAGAAAAATATTCCCGCATCGGGACTCGATCCCGCGACCTTCGGACTACCGTTCAGCAATGTTTCCGTTGTGAAAACCTCTGCCGAAACGCATGCTTACATAAATGGCTCATGCTTCACCGGACTCGCGCCAAAAACGCTATTTCTTCTAAACTCTTAGCCATCTGCAGATCCCATATCTGTAACTTTCATTTCAGGCCAAGTCCTGCGAACAGCATAAATATGGAAGAATTCGGTGATGACGATTATATGCGCTCCCCTCATGAGTCTTCGAGCCACGGGCACTTTTTACAAGTACGTTTAGGAGCAAAGGTTTTCATTTATCTTTCACAAACGCCCCATGTTCTCTCCACCGGAAGCGCCGCAGACGACAAGACAAACCCGTGGCTCACATTTGTATCATGTCTGGAGTGACAGCATTCACTGCTGCTGCTGCTATGCGGCCTCACAGGTGACCCATATGAAGTGATCGCACGGCATTATTCGCCTGGAGACCCCATCCCGAGCTGTTCGGCTACCTGATGAAAGTACTTTTGTTTGACGACACTTCAGCGACTTACGCGTCGATTACGATTAAACGATGATGAGAGCAACACACACACCCAGTCTCTAGTGGAGAATATCCCCGCCCAGACTGTAAATGGAAACTGGGGTCCTGTGATAGAGAGTCAGCAACGCAAACCACAAGACCACGAGCTGGTACAAATCATCCAAAGTTGCTGGAAGGAAAGTCACACAGACGGAATCTTTCACAAACCCCCACAAAGAAAAGTCACATACCACGAGATCAGGTGACGCTGAAGATCAATGGTGAACTACAATGTCCGTTCGCCCTTGTGACCCATCAATCGCCGAGGCAGCTTATTGTTAAGTAATAATCCTTTATGTGCAGCTGCAATGGGTACTGTTGAAAAATTAATGATGTTGCAACTGCATAAATCGATCTCCAACAAATCCTGGTACATGATTTCTAGTAACGAGATACACCAAAAACACAATACAGTACCAAGCCTAACGCAGGAAACTCGATGACATTCGAAACAGCTATCAGTTGTCTCGGAATGAATAAGTACAGGTCCTGCATGGATTTCAAGGGAATCTTCCTCTAAAATGGTGACAACGTCGGGTATCAGTGATGGAGGTGCATAGCGATTGCGCAGCCTTGTCTCCACATCACAAAGCCTCTATAATACTGAGAGTTGGGGTGACTCCGGTGGCCAGGGGAAATGCCAAAGGCCCCTAGAACTTAGAACTACTTAAACCTAACTAACCTAAGGACATCACACACATCCATGCCGCGGCAAGATTCGAACCTGCGACCGTAGCGGTCGCGGGGTTCCAGACTGAAGCGCCTAGAACCGCTCGGCCTCACCGGCCGGCTGGCCCATGGAACCCTAGCCATGTTTCACTCTTGCGATGTAAGCTCGGCAGCAGATTTGAAACAGTGTGAAACAAGACTCATCCGACGAAATGACTTTCTTCCGTTGCTCGGCAGTCCAAGGGTTATGGTTTCGGTGCCACGTTTTACAGGTACGGGCCATCAGTCGTTTCGGAATTCTAGCCGTGCAGTTCCCTGATTATGGAGCCCCCTTCATGTTGTTTGGGTGCTGACAGGGTTCGTGAATGCGACATTCAGTTCTATAGTGTTTTGCAGCTGCTGTCCTCTTATTCTTCGTCACTATCCTCTTCAATGATCGTCTGTCACGATCACTCAACATACACTTTCGCCCGCGTTGTGACTTAGCGGATGACGTTTCCCACTTTCACTGTATCTCGGATACGGTGCCTCTTGAAACACCATCCACTTCGGCTATCTTGGTTACGGAAGCATATTTTTGTCCAACCCCTGAACCCTGCACAGCACAGAACCCTACTAGCAACCACATGAACACTCAACGTACAACTAAGGCCAAGGTAACATTTACCTAAAGTTTCCATCTCTTGTATATGATATAGTCTTGTGAAATCGGATGAATATTTTAGGAACGCTCTGTACCTTTATCTGGGACTGTGGCATCCCGGAACAAAGTTACTATTGTCAGTCTGAAAGTTGTCACACCCTATGGATTACTGTTGATTGTTTAATTTACAATAACTGCGGTCGATAGTGGCACCCGCGGCAAGTAAGTCATACACACTTCAGCTTGCTCGTACTACTCGCTGGCAAACGAGCAGCTAGCCCATTTATGCTGCTAAACGGCGCACTAGTGTAAACGGAAACATTTCCGCGTAGTGCGTTTTAGTGGTTTTTAAGGTAGGACAATGCAAATTAGCGCTAGAAATATTCACAGAAAACTACTGGCTGCTCTTCGACTTTCAAAACATGGGTTTGACGCTGGTTTAACGAGTTCAGATACTAGATGAACTCACCCGAAGTCTCTGAAGAAAAAAAGAGTTCTAATTGGGGTGATTGGAGGATCCCCCCCATTACACTTATCAAAAAGCTCTGTACTAAAAGCGTTCGGATCGATGGCAATTTTTCTGAATAAGACTCTTCGGGTTAAGAAGATCGGCAGTCGACGGATACTAAACCGACTAACCCCCGAAAGTTACAAACTAACTGCACAGTCGAAAACAGTATTTAAAATGCAACTAGCGATGAACGCTGTTCCAAGCCGATTCTATTACGAAGCGATTCTCATTCTTTGGGTTTTTCCACATACGAGGCACAACCAGCAAAACTGGAAAGAGTACATATTGTGGATGGCTGAATAGTGTATAATCGAATGGTGTGAACAAGCAGCAAGGGGATGAAGGCAAGGCAGTAACGTCAGTTTGCTCTGAAGACCACATCCAGACTGTTCAAAACCATCGATAAGAAAATGCCTCTGAGCACTATGGGACTTAACATCTATGGTCATCAGTCCCCTAGAACTTAGAACTACTTAAACCTAACTAACCTAAGGACATCACACAACACCCAGTCATCACGAGGCAGAGAAAATCCCTGACCCGCCGCATCGATAACAAACCAAAATCTGGGCAGCCCAAGATCTCGATGAACACATCATGATAAAGACATCGGCCGAATGCTTCGCGAAAACGAGGAGTTGGCTTGAAAAGACTCGTGTCCAGACAATTCCACACTTCATAGCTCTAACTTTTTTGCGTGTTATTTCTTTCTGTTTTCCGAAGTAAGACAAACCATAAGCGAATGTCGATATGAGTTCCTGTCAGTAGCTGTTCATTATGTTCGCACTGGAAAAAAGGAAAAGAAAGAACGCTGAAGATAACAAAAGGATTGGTGGGGGGGAGGAGGGGGGGAGGAGGAGAAGGCGAGTTTAGAGATTATTTCATGACTACTGTAAGTGAAATGAGTTGACAGTACATACGCATCTCAGTCTGAGAGAAGAAATCCAATCACTTCTTCTGGTAACCATTGTTTCGGCATCTTTTAAGACCCAGGTTTCAGAAAGCGAGAGTCTCAATGCGATCACTGCACGCATTTGGCGAGCTGCTCTCGCAGAGGAAGCGGCACTTCAGCCCTCAGGCAGCTGCGCGGCAATCTCGGCGAGTGAGCCTGTGCAGTTGTGTGCTTTCCGCTAGAAGGCGTCACGAGAGCAACTTGCCTATCTTTACTCTCAACTGGATCTTTCAGATATGCTCGTTCCCAGGAGCCGCGTCATAACAATCTGCCCGTCGTTAACATCGCTTATATGGCGAAACAGAAGTTGAGAAATTATTCGCAGTCAGGCACTGAAATAAATTCAGTCGCGACAAGTGAAAATTTGTACTGGACCGGGACTCTAACACAAATTTTCCACTTTACGCGAGCGCTCGCCTTAACCGCTTCAACTGTCCGAGCACGTTTCCAATCCAACCCAATTTCTCAACTTGACGCACACTACTGCCCATTACGCTCATTCCTCGCAGCCTCACGCTGATTCCCGAAAGAGATCGGGCGAAAAGTGCATCTGCACTGGATGATCTTCAATTGCCGCAAAGGTGTATGTATTTATACGCTAGTCTCTGTTATTTCGGACATGGCGGAATTGATGTATATTAACGACATAGGAGACAATCTGAGTAGCCGTCTTAGATTGTTTGCAGATGATGCTGTCATGTACCGTCTTGTAAAGTCATCAGATGATCAAAACGACTTGCAAAATGATTTAGATAAGATATCTGTATGGTGCGAAAAGTGGCAATTGATCCTGAATAGAGAAGACTGCGAAGTTATTCACATGAGTACTAAAAGAAATCAGCTAAATTTCGATTACGCTATAAGCCACACAAATCTGAGGGCTGTAAATTCAACTAAATACTTAGGGATTACAATTACAAATAACGTAAACTGGAACGATCACACAGATAATATTGTGCGTAGAGCAAACCAAAGACTGCGATTCACTGGCAGAACACTTAGAACGTGCAACAGGTCTACTAAAGAGACTCCTTACACCACGCTTGTCCGCCCTATTCTGGAATATTGCTGTGCGGTGTGGGACCCGCATCAGGTGGGACTGACGGATGACATCGAAAAAGTACAAAGAAGGGCAGCTCGTTTTGTATTATCGCGAAATAGGGGAGATGGTGTCACAGACATGATACGTGAATTGGAGTGGCGATCAGTAAAACAAAGGCGGTTTTCGTTGCGACCGGATCTTCTCATGAAATTCCAATCACCAGTTTTCTCCTTCGATCGCCAAAACATTCTGTTGGCACCCACCTACATAGGGAGAAATGATCATCACGATAAAATAAGAGAAATTAGGGCTCGCACGGAAAAATTTAAGTGCTCGTTTTTCCCGCGTGCCGTTCGAGAGTGGGACAGTAGAGAGACAGCATGAAGGTGGTTCATTGAACCCTCTGCCAGGCACTTTATTGTGAATAGCAGAGTAATCACGTGGATGTAGACGTAGATTGCCATCAAGAGGAATATACACTCACAAAAAAATGGCTCTGACCACTATGGGACTTAACATCTGTGGCCATCAGTCCCCTAGAACTTAGAACTACTTAAACGTAACTAACCTAAGGACATCACACAACACCCAGTCATCACGAGGCAGAGAAAATCCCTGACCCCGCCGGGTATCGAACCCGGGAATCCGGGCGCGGGAAGCGAGAACGCTACCGCACGACCACGAGCTGCGGACTATATACTCACAGAAAAAAGTCGCAGCACAAAGGAGGAGTTGTGCGGCATAAATTTTTCAAGCGTGTTTCTACATCAGAAAGATGTTGTCTAGTCAAATTTCGCGCCAGTCACATAAGAGAGGCGCTAGTAGCACCACTACGAGAATGTAATTCAGGTTTGCTTTAAATGCATGCTGTAACCGCCGTGAGCGTTAGTTGCCTTTCAGATTGGAAATGGTGAGTTTATGTTCAACATCTCGCTGAGTTTGAGGAGGTCGTGTAATAGGGCTATGAGAAGCTGGACGATCATTATGCGATACTGCAGAAAGACTTGGCAGGAATGCAGCCACTGTACGTGATTACTGGCAACGGCCACGAGAATCTACGGTAGCGAGAAGAGCGGGCTCCGAACTGCCACGTGGAGCTACCGAGAGGGAAGACCACCGTGTTCGGCGTGTGGCCTTGGAGCGTCGTTTTACATCCGCAGCAGAAATTGGAGCAGCAGTTGGCACTGCAGTGACACAACAACCTGTTAAAAATCGGTTACTTCGAGGACAGCTTCGAGCAAGTCGCCCTGTAGCGTGTATTCCATCGACCCCAAACCACCGCCATATCAGACTTCAGTGATGTCAAGCGAGACCTCATTGGGGGCAAGGTGGAGGTCTGTTGTGTTTCCTGATGAAAGCTGGCTCCGCGTCGGTGCTTGTGGTGGTGCGTGTTGGTCAGGACACGAAGCGGTCGTAGCCCGACACGATCTGCAGAGTGTCGGCATGCTGCCTTGGTCTGCTCGATCACCAACTCTCTCTCTAATCTGGCACATATTGGACATCATGGGACGACAATTTGAGCGTCATCCACAGACAGCAGAAACCTTATCTGTGCTAACCGACCAAGTTCAGTAGAAATGGAACTCGATCCCACAAACTGATATCCGGCACCTCACAACACAATTAACGCCCTTTTGCATCCAACACTCCGGCAGTCACTCCGATTAGTAATGTACCAGCATTTATTTTTTGCAGTAACCTGTGAGCTTGCAATGTCCGAAAGAACAGACTCGACAGATATGTGAGTTAATTTCGGCATCTGCGGCCCTTGTTATTCCCCATTCGTCTCTGCTAGCTTTATACAAGGTGCGTTCCATAAGTAATGCGACCAAAATCATAAAAAATCATTTATTGTATATATTCGTACAAATAATCAAAAATTTTCAATATCGCACCCTCTTGCGTCGATGCACATCTGCCTTTTCCGGAATGACCTTTAGGGCTGATGTAACATGCGGCTGGATGCTTTCAATCGTTTTCCTTTCATGACTCCTTTTAACCGAGGAAGCAAAAAAAATGTCAGCGGGAGCCAGGTCAGGACTGTAGAGAGGCTGGGGAACCAATGGGGTTTTGATCCTGGCCAGGAAGTCGTTGACAATGAAGGCGCTGTGACTCGGCGCGTTGTCGTGGTGAACTTTCCACGTGTCCTTCATGTCGCCTCGGCAGCGCGAGACCCTCCTTTTCAGTCTTTTGAGCACTTCCAAATAGAAAGCTGAGTTCACTGTAGTCCCAGTAGGTACGAACTCGTGGTGGACAATGCCTCTGACGTCAAAGAAGTCAATTAGCATGGTTTTCATCCTGGACTTGCTCATGCGTGCCTTTCTGGGATGGGGCGACGATGGGGTGTGCCACTCTGAACTCTGCCTTTGGCTCAGGGTCATACTAAAAAATCCACTGAGTTTAAAAAATGAGGATCATTTTCACACATTTCCCACATTTCTCGGCACCGAAGCACTCGCATGTGCTTGTGTTCGTCGGTCAAGACTTTTGGGACGAGTTTGGCACCCACCTTCCTGATGTTCAAATCTTCCGTCACAATGCGGAAAACGGTTGTTTTTGACATGTTTCGAGTTTGTGTTATCAACTGAAGGCTCAGCCGTCTGTCAAGAGTTCAAACAATCGCGCACACGCGTCACATTTTCGTCGACTCGTGCGGTTGATGGCCGTCCACTCCGAGGTTCGTCGGTGAAACGTTTCGGTGGCGGACTTCCCAAGTTTAATGCAAAATTTGATATCGTACCGTTGCTCTACAGAATGATCCATTGTGCCGTGTTGCATAAAGTCAAAACGGGGTTGACGGAAACGCACGTCGTGACTCTTCTGCAGCTCGCAGCCGAATGAGACAAAGAGCGTTTTGAAGCTAAGCTAACACAGCCCCCTCCACTTAGTCCAGCCGGTTAGAACACGCTGTGGTGTACCGTTGCGTCAGAAAAAAATCGGTCGCATTACTTATGGAACGCACTCTATACACTTTCCGACCGCGACTGTACTTCACAGGGCGTGATTTCGAGTCCTGAGAGAAGGAGAATCCAACGACGCAACAACGAACGAGGAAAAGCACGCAGCGTAATGGTCACTTCCGCGCTCAAGTCAGAACGAACAGAGTGCAGCAAGTGGACGGGCTTCCTCGACGGCCGGCACACACGAGGCAGTGTTTTTATCGGGCGCGCGCCTCCGGAATACAGAGCGGCTCCTTTATTGGTGAGGCGCCGGGCGACAAATCTAATCTGGCGGGGCAGCAAGTCGCGCCGGCTGCACTGATTTCCCACCTCACAGGGCTCAGCCGCCAGAAGTCTTACTTGCAGGCGCTTGGCTGGCTTCTCTCCTTGCGAACGCGCCGCTTCGCTGGCGCCCGAGGTGAGGCGTCTAATCTCATCAAGGCAGGCCTCCGAAACAGTAAGAAGCAGCAACAAAACAGATTACTAGAATGCTGGCGCCTTTTTTTCCCATTCCAGACCACACAGTTTTGACCACCTGTCAGTACGGAGTACGATTCGCCGTTTGTTAGATGGCGCGCTTGGCAGTTGGCTAGCACTAGTAAGGTCTGGAGCTAGTTGAGTAGAGGCATAGACATTGCCTGTCACATTGACGTGACCACTGACTACGTTCGACGTCAACGTGCAGTAACCGCTCACAGACGGCTGGTGGCAGCACTAGCAGTGGAGGACACGTAAAGCGTGTCGGGGGACGCGGAAAACAGTGCAGCCGTTGCGTGAGACGTCTGACATCCAAAATGGCTAGATCATTGGCTTTCGGGCCAAGGGTGGAAGCCTTTCCGGAACGGCTATGTTTGTAAACTGTTCGCATGTTGTAGTGGTTTAAGTACATCTTCCGTGGTACAATCGTCCTGTCCAAAACTGGCGCCGAGCCAACTGTGGTGCACCACAGGCCAGAGATCACAGGACTGAACGACGGCTGCAATGATTTGTACGGGCGACTAGAGGTGTAATTGTTGAGTAACATACCTCCCAGAGAAACGGAGGCACTACCCCACACTGTGTCCCCAACGACCGTTCAGCTAACGTAGCTGCATATGGGCCTCTGCAGCAGGCGCCTGGTTCATGCACCCATGCCGACTGCTGTTCATAGGCTACGAAAGCTGGAATTTGCACGCCAGTACTACAACTGGAAATCCACACAGTGGCCTTTTCAAAGGAACAAATCACTTTCTTCTATTGCTCCAGAGCCCAGACTTTATTGCCTCGGCACCAAGTTTTGCTATTAGGGGCATTTGCATCACTGATGAGTGGCTTTGGAATTCCAGCTCGTCTTGCAGTTCGCTGCTCATGGAGCTCCATTCTTGTTGTTTGGTGCTGACAGGGTTCGCGTGTACGATATTCAGTTCTGGCGAGACACTTGCATCTGTTGTCCCCTTATTTTTCGTCACAGTTGTCTTCGATGCCGGCCGCGGTGGCCGAGCGGTCCGGAACTGCGCGACTGCTACAGTCGCAGGTTCGAATCCTGCCTCGGACATGGATGTGTGTCATGTCCTTAGGTTCGTTAGGTTTAAGTAGTTCTAAGCTCTAGGGGACTGATGATCTCAGATGTTAAGTCCCATAGTGCTCAGAGCCATTTGACCCACTTTTTTCTTCGATGATTATATGTCACGATCATTCACCATACATTTTCGTCGCATTTTGACTCAGCGGATGATGTTTTTCCGCTTCCCCCGTATGCGGTATGAATGTTCGGTTCGCCTCTTGGAACACCACACACTTGGTTACCACGGCTACGGAAGCTCCCACCATATAAGCACCAACAATTTGCCCACGTTCGCTGCCCTTAACTCCGACATAAAGCACTCGCAACACACTCTTCTGACCGCGACTGTCACTTGCAACGTGTTGAGCACACTGCACAGGTCCCGTTCGTGGTCAAATACAACAGCGCCACCTGCTAGCGCGGCTACTGTCCGCGTTTATGTTGAAGTATGCCTTTCTCGCGGTGTTTCCATATTTCTATCCAACCCCTGTAGCTGCACAACGCAGAACCCTACCAGCAACAGTATGAACATGCAACGTACAGCTGACGCCAAGGTAAACTTTTAGTTCCCACCGAGCGAGGTAGCGCAGTGGTTAGCACACTGGACTCGCATTCGGGAGGACGACGGTTCAATCCCGTCTCCGGCCATCCTGATTTAGGTTTTCCGTGATTTCCCTAAATCGTTTCAGGCGAATGCCGAGATGGTTCCTTTGAAAGGGCACGGCCGATTTCCTTCCCAATCCTTCCCTAACCCGAGCTTGCGCTCCGTCTCTAATGACCTCGTTGTCGACGGGACGTTAAACACTAACCACCACCACTTTTAGTTCCGATGCGTAAGTTAAAAAGTACCTAAAGCTTCTATCTTCGTCCATTGTGAAATCGGATGAATCTTTCAGGAACGCTCTTTACCTTAAGTTGGGATAATATCGTCCTAGATTGTCAGTCCGAAAATTGTCTGATTCTATGGATTACTGCTGATCCTTTAATTTACAGCAATCGCGGTCGATAGTGGCATCCACGGCAAATAAGCCACGCACACATCTTGGTCGTACTTTTCAGATGAATTACATTTTATCCTCCTTCGGGCAGAAGGCCGTTGGTGTGCACGGCGTAAAAAGTCCGAAAGGAAACACCCTACCACAACTCTCGGATGGGTCCAGCCACGTCCACGGAGCAAAAGCTGCTTATTGGCTTTTGACCGGTGCTCACATCAATGTGGCTGGAAAGTGTTGGCATGTGGCCCGGGCTTCGACACTGTGACGTCAGAACTCCTGACAGGCCAGCGCAGATAGCAATCAGAGAATTCTACAAGGGAAATACAGAGGTCGGCAATCTATCACTGACACAGTTGGTGCTTCTATTTGCTGACAGAAGTGTTCTAAAAAGTTTTTCGATTTCCTAATGTGTGATGGAGAATATAGGAGGCGTTGCGCACCCAGTGTTGCCACGCGAGGGCTTCACACGCCGAACTGACACGCTGTTAGCGAATGGGAACCACACGTGGTAAGTAACGTCACGACAACTGGCCGGTTTTCTAGCCTGCCTAGCCTGTGTCCGTATCTAACGTGTTACAGTCGCGCAAGATTACTTTTTCTGCCGAGGATACCATTCGCCACACACGGTGCGGTGGCTTGTGGAGCATAGATGTGGAAACGTCAGGAAACAACATATCTCAAGAATTATAGAAGATGGTAGACCAGGTATGATTGAGTATTCACGAGTTTCCAGACGAATGTTTTCAAATGTTTGTGCCGTACGTGATTATTCCATACATTTAAGGCTCACGGTGCCAAATTTAAATACTGCCATTTTGCTAGCAGATCAGTTGGAAGTCCAAGGACAGAGTTAAGGACTAGAAAGGAAATTAAAACACGCCACGTTATCTTATAATTGGAAATGCAGCTCCCCTTTACTATTAACTCCTGATTCCTACTGATGATGCCCGTTGCAGATCATCTTCATCTCACGGAGAAGTGTGAAAAAAGTATTTGACAGTGTGACAACCATTGTGTCTTTCATCTGGAAGTTATTTAGGAAATATACCAGGGAAACCTTAAGGAAATTATGTCAAACTAACATCTTTTCCATTAGGAGAACAGCGTTTCCCTGTTCGCGTCTGCGTACACTCGTCGTAAAAAGAAGTAGAAGATCAAATTAAAGCTAAGAAAATCATGAAAATCAAACACGTTTTGACAATGGCGTTGAAACCGAGACGCGAACGCACACTCTCAAATTGTAGGAGCAATAAGATACTTAATGTACTTCGAAACCAAACGCAAGTTTTCAAATCTTTGCCGACTCTGGAGCTTGAAGCTGCGACTTGGAGCGCCGTCCCGATAGGTAAAATAAGGAACCTTGCAATACTGTCTAAGTGTACAAATAGCGAAATAATACTGAAAAATCATATAAATATGGATTTTTGCAAAAAATTCTCCCACTGGAACTCCAAGCATGGACTTACCTGATGTAAACCCTAATGGGAGGTGTCTGTCATACATTTTTACGCAGAGTAAGTGAGCTGGTTCCGCCATACTTCAGTAGGATGATTTTTTCTTCGCCGCCATTATTACGAGGGGCTTGTTTTCCCCACCTTTAATTTTTATATAAACTAAGATCCCTGTATCTTCCATCCTGGAATTTTACATTGTACAAGTGGTGTGTTTCAGGTATCTTCGTCTATCACCTGCCTTAAATCCGGCAAAGAGTGGAGGAGACTGGTGGGTATTAACTTCACTAGCGCAGACTGGATGTGAACCCTTCTTACTACACCACTTTAGACTAAGTAGTGCGAAAATTTGCCAATAGGCAAGGAAACATGACTAAGTGTTCCCTCGTATCAGCACAGTTACATGTGAAGCATATTATCCAGCAGCATTCTGGTCTATCGTTCAGTCGATGGTACATGCCTCAATTGTCTGTAGCGATGGACACCGACCTCGGTTGGACAAGGTGGAAATTATCCACGACATCGATGAAATCGGAAGTAGGATAGCTTGACGGAGATCAGATACCTAACCATCCCAATTAAAAATTCATCTTCTGTACAGTTTTCTCATTTCGCTCGGTAAATTGATTTATGCGTGTGAGGAGTGCGGCTCGGTGGCTCAGCGGGAACCAGCACTGTACCTCAGCGTGTTCGGTCGGGGAGCTGGCCACCCTCTGCAAGTAAAAAAATAAATAAATAAATAAATAAAAAATTAAGTATTCAACAGCGAACTTTAAGAGGTAGCATGCGATATCGGCTCAGACCAGACGATGAGAAACGACGAAGAAACAGCCACATAGAAAAAAAAAAAGAGGTACAGTGTCAGATCACCAATCCATAGGTCTCGGGTTAGATTTCCAGTAAATCTTAGGATGTTTATGTGTCACTTATCACTTCTTTCACCTCGGGCAATGTTTGTTGATGTGAAAAATGCCGAGCTGCACCGTGGTTCGGAATCCACATTAAACTTTAAGATTCCTTTAACTGGCTGGGTGAGTCAGTTCAAAAATCGAAGGAAGGCAACGGTATACGAACATCATCAGGAACATGCCTATACTGAACTCATCATAACAATTAACCTGATGTAAACATTACACCATGTATTTTTCCACGTTTTCTTGAATCTCATTGGATTTCGTTTCACGTGGAGCGGAAGCCAAACTGTGTCCAAGTACGACCATAAGGAAACGTTATATGCTGTTTTACACGCACACAGACTGAACGATAATGCGGAATAACAGCTTTACCGGCGCATTAAACTTGGACAGCACTGGCCAACCAGGTGGTCCAACTAAGCTGCAATGATGTGAGCAGCTGCAGTTCAGACGTAAACAGAGAGGAGCAGAGAAACAATATAGCTTCGAACGTCATTTAATTTTTAAGAGAATTAAATAATATCTGGCAAAACTCCAGGTCTACCGCATACTTCTTAGGAGACCAGACGGAAAGTATAAAACGCTCTCGTTCTCACCTAACATAGCATTCTAATTACAAGCAAGAGCAACGAAAATTCATAACTTAAACACAGGGCAATTTTTCTGTGCGAGCCATGTTAGATGCAAAAGCGTACTGCAGGGATTTCACCGTATTGCTAAATACTGACTCCACTGCAGGTGTTAATTACAGCCACTCCACTGGCAATGTCTCGGCTCCTTCCTTATCCGAATCCGAGAAATACATTTCTGTTTTGGAACTGTCGTCTGCCACGTTGATAACGAGCCGATCAACAGCAGAATCCACGAAGCCAGGCAGGCCACGCATTTTCCCCTCTTCTTTTGTGACGTGCCGCTCCACATCCCGCCAGCGCTCTACGGTGTCGTGTGAAGAAGCTGCGTGCGGCAGTTCCCGTATGTCTGGCAGCTTCTTGCGGCTACAGATCAGTTCTATTGGGTTCGTATTGTAATGGTACAGTGCCAAAAGTAAGAATGCAGCACTTGTATGGTGTGCTCGATGCTCTGAAAATGATTGTTTTTCATGTTTCTATGACACTTATCACTCTGGTTCGTGTGAGACTACATCCGTGGTATGAAACAAAAAATATCCATAATTAAGAATTTGTTTTTGAAATGAAAACAGGAATTTTGCGTGCAATACGTAATTAGAAAAAAGAAGAGGTGCATTATTCATAAAAAATGATGATGGCTTTTACAGTGACGAGATGTAGGTATTTCAAATTGAACGAAATAAAAGGATGATCCATGAACTGGAGATGATTTTCAATCTACTACACTGCCGCTATACATCTGATGTGAATGTTTTTTTCAACTGTATCAAATAGCATCCCTGAAAAAAACCTCAAAGCCGATTTTTTTCAGTAAATTTACTGAAAGGTTTGTATCCCACTTGGATAGGCGGCGCGTGGGTCTGCTCCTGTGAACTGCTTCTGTAATATAGGCCGATAGTGAAGGAAGCGAGTAGGAGCAGGAATGGTAAAGCACTTCGGTATTGCATGTAACTAACTTTTTTTACTAGAGTCAAAAAACACAAGTAAACAACAAAGGCTTAAATAACTATGGCTAGGATGAGCACGTAGGTGTGAAGCCGTAGTCCATGTCGGATCAAAGTCTCAATAGCAAGCTAGCGCACACGGTAGTCGAAGCGATGTATCCAGGCCGTCTGCTCTTGGTGAAATGGGCAGAAATCAAGACGGCACTCCCTGAGCTCAACAGCGTCGGCCAGAGGCCGCTCTGGTCAACGTATTAGTCTTCTCTCGTAGCGCCAACTTAACGACACCGTGCACCCACGTTGTGGTATCTTAACTATCGACGCCACATAAACCTTACGAACAACCTATTCCTCGGCACTTTTTAACCGTGTTTCACTAGGGAGCAGGCAGCAGCCTCGGGCAGTTTCCTACTGACAAGGGAACCTCCCCATCGCACCCCCCTCAGATTTAGTTATAAGTTGGCACAGTGGATAGGCCTTGATAAACTGAACACAGATCAATTGAGAAAACAGGAAGAAGTTGTGTGGAACTGTGAAAAAATAAGCAAAATATACAAACTGAGTAGTCCATGGGCCACATAAGCAACATCATGGACGAAGTGTGCTTAGAAGCGCCGTGGTCCCGTGGTAGCGTGAGCAGCTGCTAAACGAGAGATCCTTGGTTCAAGTCTTCCCTCGACTGAAAGTTTTACTTTCTTTATTTTTGCATAGTTATTATCTGTCCGTTCGTTCATTGACATCTCTGTTCACTGTAATAAGTTTAGTGTCTGTGTTTTGCGACCGCACTGCAAAACCGTGCGATTAGTAGACGACAGGACGTGCCTCTCCAATGGGAACAGAAAACATTTGATCGTAAGGTCATAGGTCAACCGATTCCTCCACAGGAAAACACATCTGATATATTCTATACGACACTGGTGACGGCATGTGCGTCACATGACAGGATTATGTTGTCGACCCACCTAACTTGTACACTTGGCGAATGGGTAAAAAGATTCTTCTACCTTGCCCGATTTAGGTTTTCTTGTGGATGCGATAACCACTCCCAAAAAAGTGATGAAAACATAAGAGTTTGTCACATAAACTGAAAATAAAAAATTAAAATTTGCACTTGGTGGGAGACTTGAACCTAGGACCTTTCGTTCCGCAGCTGCTCACGTTACCACGAGACCACAGCGCTCCTGCGTCCCTGGAGTCCTTATTGTTGCTTATCTTTCCTTGAACTACTCAGTTTGTATATTTTGCTAATTATTTCACAGTTCTACACAACTTCTTCCTGTTTTCTCAATTGATCTGTGTTCAGTTTTTCAAGGCCTATCCACTGTGCCAACTTATAACTAAATCTGAGGGGGGTGCGATGGGGAGGTTCCCTTGTGAGTATCAACAGCGCCACAAGCAGGGAACAACGATACAGAGACTGACAGTGCACACGATTTTTTTAAATAAAAGCTACATAACTAAAGTGTGATCAAGAAAAACGCTGATTGGTGTTAATACACTAGAATATCTTTAATTTTCGTTAAACGTAACTTACTAATAAGATATCTAATACATAAGTAGCACGTACTTGCACGAGCGTAACAATAACAGTGTACGTGTGCCACGGCTTCTGACCAATCATCGCGTTTGTGTTTGTTTACATCATGTTTATTGTTATGATGAACAGAGTATAGTAAAGTACCGTGGTGTTCAAAACAATCTTAGGATTGATGACTGCTTCACTTATGGCGTGTGAGGAATGCTGGGTACTTGAGAGAAAATATAGCAGTTTATGGCGTGACACTTTTTCCGGACAGAAGGCAAGTATCGCAATAAATAGCGGCGAGCGTGCCACATCGATCCCATTGTTTCACTTCACTGCCTCAATTGGTGCTAACGTGGCTCACACGCTCCAGGGCAGATAAATACGCCGGGAGAGGGGTCTATGTGCTCGGCACCGGCAGCCTGAGACTGCAGAGCGGGCGCGCGCTCATTCAAATATTTGTTGTTCGGCCGGCGCTTATCGTCAAACAGCGCCGAGTGGCTGGCGCTCGTTGGCTGAGTCAACAGCGGCTTTACGCGCACACGGGCTGCTCCCGGGCGTCACCGCATGCGTAATGTGCCCGCCCGGCGAAGACCGCGGCGGACAACTGAACCCGCGTTCAAATCCACCAGGCGCCGCTATTAGGCAGTATAATGACGTTACTGCAGCCACAAACCAGTGAATTACCTTCGAAACTAACATCTGAGGTAAGTTGAGCTGATATTTATGTAGATGATCAGCACGCCGTCTCTCTCAAATAACAAGTATTGTTTGCTAACAATGTATAGACTAATATACCTTCTGTTTGTTTGTGGTCGCGAGGAAGCCGACGCAAGGGCAACGGAGTTCTCGACGCGGGTGCTGCAGCGAGAAAAAATGCCATAGTCACCGTGGCAGTTTCCTATGCCGGTTATTAAAATATGAAACTGCGCTGTTATAACTGAAATGAAAATTGTTTTGTATGTACAATGGAGTCAGTCTCTGTTAGCATTCAGCCACTAACACTGCATCAATATGTGAATATTTGATATAAATCATCTTCTGTAACAGAATACAACTGTTTCAAAATAAACCATCGAGACGAATTTATTATTGAAAATGTACATATGTGAATTATAAATTTTACTAGCAAAGTATTTATTTTTGAAGACACTATTAACTTACTTAACTTGCACAACTGAAACAAGAGGACTTATTTTGTAGGATTGACTGATATTTTGACTACAGGAAATTACCAAGACGTGTAACATCTTTGATAAGTACCATGATGTGTAACATCTTTGATAAGTATCGAGTGGTTATAACTAACGTGCAGCTACTCGCGGACGTCAGGTGTGGGCCGCAATTAGCGTGTGGCAGCGAAATTCGGTATTATGCTAACGTGTTAATGCGGAACTGGAAAAAAAAATCTAATTTTAGCCACCAGGTTCAAATGGCGCTGAGCACTATGGGACTTAACATCTGAGGTCATCAGTCCCCTAGACTTAGAACTACTTAAACCTAACTAACCTAAGGACATCACACACATCCATGCCCGAGGCAGGATTCGAACCTGCGACCGTAGCAGCAGCGTGGTTCCAAACTGAAGCGCCTAGAACCGCTCGGCCACATCGACCGGCTTGGCCACCAGGTGCAAACCTGGCGCTGAATACTGCCTCGTCCAAGTCTCTGCCGCTCATAGTGAATAAATTGTGTAATCGGCGATTATTAATAATATCAGCATTAAGCCTTACTCACTTCTTTGACCTTTTCTGCCCGCGTCCCGTTCCTAATCAATTACATATGGAAACATTTCTACACGTCTTTCTTGCATTCACTCCGCGAGATCTGCACCTGGTGGGCAAAATTGGAACTAACATTTTGCAGTGTTAATCGGTTCTACATCTACATCTACATTTATACTCCGCAAGCCACCCAACGGTGTGTGGCGGAGGGCACTTTACGTGCCACTGTCATTACCTCCCTTTCCTGTTCCAGTCGCGTATGGTTCGCGGGAAGAACAACTGTCTGAAAGCCTCCGTGCGCGCTCTAATCTCTCTAATTTTACATTCGTGATCTCCTCGGGAGGTATAAGTAGGGGGAAGCAATATATTCGATACCTCATCCAGAAACGCACCCTCTCGAAACCTGGCGAGCAAGCTACACCGCGATGCAGAGCGCCTCTCTTGCAGAGTCTGCCACTTGAGTTTGCTAAACATCTCCGTAACGCTATCACGGTTACCAAATAACCCTGCGACGAAACGCGCCGCTCTTCTTTGGATCTTCTCTATCTCCTCCGTCATCCCGATCTGGTACGGATCCCACACTGATGAGCAATACTCAAGTATAGGTCGAACGAGTGTTTTGTAGGCCACCTCTTTTGTTGATGGACTACATTTTCTAAGGACTCTCCCAATGAATCTCAACCTGGTACCCGCCTTACCAACAATTAATTTTATATGATCATTTCACTTCAAATCGTTCCGCACGCATACTCCCAGATATTTTACAGAAGTAACTGCTACCAGTGTTTGTTCCGTTATCATATAATCATACAATAAAGGATCCTTCTTTCTATGTATTCGCAATACATTACATTTGTCTATGTTAAGGGTCAGTTGCCACTCCCTGCACCAAGTGCCTATCCGCTGCAGATCTTCCTGCATTTCGCTACAATTTTCTATTGCTGCAACTTCTCTGTATACTACAGCATCATCCGCGAAAAGCCGCATGGAACTTCCGACACTATCTACTAGGTCATTTATATATATTGTGAAAAGCAATGGTCCCATAACACTCCCCTGTGGCACGCCAGAGGTTACTTTAACGTCTGTAGACGTCTCTCCATTGATAACAACATGCTGTGTTCTGTTTGCTAAAAACTCTTCAATCCAGACACACAGCTGGTCTGATATTCCGTAGGCTATTACTTTGTTTATCAGGCGACAGTGCGGAAATGTATCGAACGCCTTCCGGAAGTCAAGAAAACTGGCATCTACCTGGGAGCCTGTATCTAATATTTTCTGGGTCTCATGAACAAATAAAGCGAGTTGGGTCTCACACGATCGCTGTTTCCGGAATCCATGTTGATTCCTACATAGTAGATTCTGGGTTTCCAAAAACGACATGATACTCGAGCAAAAAACATGTTCTAAAATTCTACAACAGATCGACGTCAGAGATATAGGTCTATAGTTTTGCGCATCTGCTCGACGACCCTTCTTGAAAACTGGGACTACCTGTGCTCTTTTCCAATCATTTGGAACCCTCCGTTCCTCTACAGACTTGCGGTACACGGCTGTTAGAAGGGGGGCAAGTTCTTTCGCGTACTCTGTGTAGAATCGAATTGGTATCCCGTCAGGTCCAGTGGACTTTCCTCTATTGAGTGATTCCAGCTGCTTTTCTATTCCTTGGACACTTATTTCGATGTAAGCCATTTTTTAGTTTGTGCAAGGATTTAGAGAAGGAACTGCAGTGCGGTCTTCCTCTGTGAAACAGCTTTGGAAAAAGGTGTTTAGTATTTCAGCTTTACGCGTGTCATCCTCTGTTTCAATGCCATCATCATCCCGTAGTGTCTGGATATGCTGTTTCGAGCCACTTACTGATTTAACGTAAGACCAGAACTTCCTAGGATTTTCTGTCAAGTCGGTACATAGAATTTTACTTTCGAATTCACTGAACGCTTCACGCATAGCCCTCCTTACGCTAACTTTGACGTCGTTTAGCTTCTGTTTGTCTGAGAGGTTTTGGCTGCGTTTAAACTTGGAGTGAAGCTCTCTTTGCTTTCGCAGTAGTTTCCTAACTTTGTTGTTGTACCACGGTGGGTTTTTCCCGTCCCTCACAGTTTTACTCGGCACGTACCTGTCTAAAACGCATTTTACGATTGCCTTGAACTTTTTCCATAAACACACAACATTGTCAGCGTCGGAACAGAAATTTTCGTTTTGATCTGTTAGGTAGTCTGAAATCTGCCTTCTATTACTCTTGCTAAACAGATAAACCTTCCTCCCTTTTTTTATATTCCTATTAACTTCCATATTCAGG
The DNA here is from genome assembly GCF_021461385.2 of Schistocerca piceifrons. Lineage (NCBI taxonomy): Eukaryota > Metazoa > Arthropoda > Insecta > Orthoptera > Acrididae > Schistocerca > Schistocerca piceifrons. The sequence continues at coordinate 15,722,753 of NC_060143.1, forward strand.
GATGCAGCAACGGCCTTATGATCACTGATTCCCTGTTCTGCACATACAGAGTCGAAAAGTTCGGGTCTGTTTGTTATCAGTAGGTCCAAGATGTTATCTCCACGAGTCGGTTCTCTGTTTAATTGCTCGAGGTAATTTTCGGATAGTGCACTCAGTATAATGTCACTCGATGCTCTGTCCCTACCACCCGTCCTAAACATCTGAGTGTCCCATTCTATATCTGGTAAATTGAAATCTCCACCTAAGACTATAACATGCTGAGAAAATTTATGTGAAATGTATTCCAAATTTTCTCTCAGTTGTTCTGCCACTAATGCTGCTGAGTCGGGAGGTCGGTAAAAGGAGCCAATTATTAACCTAGTTCGGTTGTTGAGTGTAACCTCCACCCATAATAATTCACAGGAACTATCCACTTCTACTTCACTACAGGATAAACTACTACTAACAGCGACGAACACTCCACCACAGGTTGCATGCAATCTATTCTTTCTAAACACCGTCTGTACCTTTGTAAAAATTTCGGCAGAATTTATCTCTGGCTTAAGCCAGCTTTCTGTACCTATAACGATTTCAGCTTCGGTGCTTTCTATCAGCGCTTGAAGTTCTGGTACTTTACCAACGCAGCTTCGACAGTTGACAATTACAATACCGATTGCTGCTTGGTCCCCGCATGTCCTGACTTTGCCCCGGACCCGTTGAGGCTGTTGCCCTTTCTGTACTTGCCCAAGGCCATCTAACCTAAAAAACCGCCCAGCCCACGCCACACAACCCCTGCTACCCGTGTAGCCGCTTGTTGCGTGTAGTGGACTCCTGACCTATCCAGCGGAACCCGAAACCCCACCACCCTATGGCGCAAGTCCAGGAATCTGCAGCCCACATGGTCGCAGAACCGTCTCAGCCTCTGATTCAGACCCTCCACTCGGCTCTGTACCAAAGGTCCGCAGTCAGTCCTGTCGACGATGCTGCAGATGGTGAGCTCTGCTTTCATCCCGCTAGCGAGACTGGCAGTCTTCACCAAATCAGATAGCCGCCGGAAGCCAGAGAGGATTTCCTCCGATCCATAGCGACATACATCATTGGTGCCGACATGAGCGACCACCTGCAGATGAGTGCACCCTGTACCCTTCATGGCATCCGGAAGGACACTTTCCACATCTGGAATGACTCCCCCCGGTATGCACACGGAGTGCACATTGGTTTTCTTCCCCTCTCTTGCTGCCATTTCCCTAAGGGGCCCCATTACGCGCCTGACGTTGGAGCTCCCAACTACCAGTAAGCCCACCCTCTGCGACTGCCCGGATCTTGCAGACTGAGGGGCAACCTCTGGAACAGGACAAGCAGCCATGTCAGGCCGAAGATCAGTATCAGCCTGAGACAGAGCCTGAAACCGGTTCGTCAGACAAACTGGAGAGGCTTTCCGTTCAGCCCTCCGGAATGTCTTTCGCCCCCTGCCACACCTTGAGACGACCTCCCACTCTACAGTAGGTGAGGGATCAGCCTCAATGCGGGCATATCCCGGGCAACCACAGACGTAGTCCGATCAGGGGATGCGTGGGACGAGCTGGCCGTCCCCGACAAACCCCCATCCGGACCCCCACAGCGATGCCCATTGCCAACAGCCTCAAGCTGTGTGACCGAAGCCAACACTGCCTGAAGCTGGGAGCGAAGGGATGCCAACTCAGCCTGCATCCGAACACAGCAGTTGCAGTCCCTATCCATGCTAAAAACTGTTTTGCAAAGAACGTCTGAACTAATCTACAGAGAGCGCAAACAAATCGACAAAATTTAAACGGTTATTAAAATACAAGATTGCCTAGTAAATGCAGTAATGCTGCTCCTTGTGCACTGCTGACACTGCTCGGCGGCGGAAGGAGACTACGCGAATTTACACTACTCAGGTACTAAAACGCGATGCTACACTCTCAAATACTATAATACGCCCGAAATTTATGAATTAAACAATGTAAGTACCAAAAACACGCAAAGAAATTAAGAATTAAACTATGTAACAAATGAGTGAGCTAGGAGTATACGACTTCCTGCTGCAGCTGCTTATCCAACGGCGGCAGGGAGCACACTGATTGTGACCAACCGACACTGGCCGTTCAAAACAAAAACAGAAGACAAACGACTACGCGAATTTACACTACTCAGGTACTAAAACGCGATGCTACACTCTCAAATACTATAATACGCCCGAAATTTATGAATTAAACAATGCAAGTACCAAAAACACGCAAAGAAATTAAGAATTAAACTATGTAACAAATGAGTGAGCTAGGAGTATACGACTTCCTGCTGCAGCTGCTTATCCAACGGCGGCAGGGAGCACACTGATTGTGACCAACCGACACTGGCCGTTCAAAACAAAAACAGAAGACAAACGACTACGCGAATTTACACTACTCAGGTACTAAAACGCGATGCTACACTCTCAAATACTATAATACGCCCGAAATTTATGAATTAAACAATGCAAGACCAAAAACACGCAAAGAAATTAAGAATTAAACTACACTCCTGGAAATTGAAATAAGAACACCGTGAATTCATTGTCCCAGGAAGGGGAAACTTTATTGACACATTCCTGGGGTCAGATACATCACATGATCACACTGACAGAACCACAGGCACATAGACACAGGCAACAGAGCATGCACAATGTCGGCACTAGTACAGTGTATATCCACCTTTCGCAGCAATGCAGGCTGTTATTCTCCCATGGAGACGATCGTAGAGATGCTGGATGTAGTCCTGTGGAACGGCTTGCCATGCCATTTCCACCTGGCGCCTCAGTTGGACCAGCGTTCGTGCTGGACGTGCAGACCGCGTGAGACGACGCTTCATCCAGTCCCAAACATGCTCAATGGGGGACAGATCCGGATATCTTGCTGGCCAGGGTAGTTGACTTACACCTTCTAGAGCACGTTGGGTGGCACGGGATACATGCGGACGTGCATTGTCCTGTTGGAACAGCAAGTTCCCTTGCCGGTCTAGGAATGGTAGAACGATGGGTTCGATGACGGTTTGGATGTACCGTGCACTATTCAGTGTCCCCTCGACGATCACCAGTGGTGTACGGCCAGTGTAGGAGATCGCTCCCCACACCATGATGCCGGGTGTTGGCCCTGTGTGCCTCGGTCGTATGCAGTCCTGATTGTGGCGCTCACCTGCACGGCGCCAAACACGCATACGACCATCATTGGCACCAAGGCAGAAGCGACTCTCATCGCTGAAGACGACACGTCTCCATTCGTCCCTCCATTCACGCCTGTCGCGACACCACTGGAGGCGGGCTGCACGATGTTGGGGCGTGAGCGGAAGACGGCCTAACGGTGTGCGGGACCGTAGCCCAGCTTCATGGAGACGGTTGCGAATGGTCCTCGCCGATACTCCAGGAGCAACAGTGTCCCTAATTTGCTGAGAAGTGGCGGTGCGGTCCCCTACGGCACTGCGTAGGATCCTACGGTCTTGGCGTGCATCCGTGCGTCGCTGCGGTCCGGTCCCAGGTCGACGGGCACGTGCACCTTCCGCCGACCACTGGCGACAAAATCGATGTACTGTGGAGACCTCACGCCCCACGTGTTGAGCAATTCGGCGGTACGTCCACCCGGCCTCCCGCATGCCCACTATACGCCCTCGCTCAAAGTCCGTCAACTGCACATACGGTTCACGTCCACGCTGTCGCGGCATGCTATCAGTGTTAAAGACTGCGATGGAGCTCCGTATGCCACGGCAAACTGGCTGACACTGACGGCGGCGGTGCACAAATGCTGCGCAGCTAGCGCCATTCGACGGCCAACACCGCGGTTCCTGGTGTGTCCGCTGTGCCGTGCGTGTGATCATTGCTTGTACAGCCCTCTCGCAGTGTCCGGAGCAAGTATGGTGGGTCTGACACACCGGTGTCAACGTGTTCTTTTTTCCATTTCCAGGAGTGTATGTAACAAATGAGTGAGCTAGGAGTATACGACTTGCTGCTGCAGCTGCTTATCCAACGGCGGCAGGGAGCACACTCCACATTAACGCATTAACGCATTCGAATATCTACCAAGTTTCGCAGACATGCGATAATTACAGCCCACATTGGACCTCTATGCAGTTGCACTTTAATTATTGCCGACCCCCCCCCCCCCCCCCCGGTTCTACCTACGAAAACTACTATGTGAAGATGGGCCAATTACCACAGACATTCACATTACCGGTTTCAACTCATTATTGCCTACATCTTCATTCCACATAATTACTCTGCAAGCCAGTGTAAGTGTATGATAGAGAGTACTTCCCATTGCGTCTGTTTTTGGCGTTTATTCCCGTCCCAGTCACATATGGAGCGCAGGAAGAATAACTGCAAAATGTCTTTGCCATTTTTAAATGTGATAATAATCCACAAACAGTCGTGATGTATAAACTCAATTTAAAAAAAAGTTCAAATGGCTCTGAGCACTATGCGACTTAACTTCTGAGGTCGTCAGTCCCCTAGAACTTAGAACTACTTAAACCTAACTAACCTAAGGTCATCACACGCATCCATGCCCGAGGCAGGAATCGAACCTGCGACCGTAGCGGTCGCTCGGCTCCATACTGTACCGCCCAGAACCGCACGGCCACTCCGGCCGGCTAAACTCAAGTCACATGCGTACTGAACGTCATGAAATAGTATACAGTATGTCAATAAAATGTGCATCATCCCGTCACACGCTTCTGGTAATTACACGATCCTGACGTAATAAATTATTATATTACATTCATCTTGTTGCTTCCCAACAAACCTCACTGATAATCAACATATCATCACAACATTTTTGAAAACTAGTGGTTTAACGTGACAAACTATGTTTAAAGAATAAAACAAGGAATCATTGATGACAGCAGAACGTAACACAATTACTGTAGTATTATAATCTAACATAAGCAAAGCGAAAAAACCATTGTAGACGTAATATAATATAATATTGGAAAATCCTGATTGATTGCAGATGACAAACTAGGGGAAAATACCAAATGTACTACAAATGAACAGCAGTAGTGAGTTGTGTATTTTTCCTCTTATCTTCTTCTGTTAATAATTTTATAAATGTAAATACCATAATATCAAAACTGTTACTGTTAACATGCAAAATTTTCTTATTAATTATTGGACAGAGAATAAATGAACTCAACGACCATGGTGAAATTTCCCAAAACGTTCTGCGTGTTAAACAAGAAGACATTCTGTTTGCTCAAGGCAAAACCACATTTCCATAATTATATACATGACCATTTATAAGGTCGCTCGCTTGACAATATGTCAATTTTTAAAAATTTTATAAATCGTCCATTCAGCGACGTTCAGCCATAAAATATCCGGATTCGCGAGTGGGAAAAATGTGAACGTCGGTCTTGCCAAAGCAAGACGACTCTTCTTTTTCACAAATTCTCAGACGTAAACCACAGAACAGGTATTTTAAATTTCATACTAATCCCGTAGAAGAGAAATTTATGACAGATCTTGATTCAAACAAGGGAACGCTTGACACATCCTGAGGCAGCATCAGAGAATGCTAAAACTGCCAATAAGTATTGAGAGGGGAGGGGGAAGGGGGGTTAAAATTACAGACGAAGGCCAAGGCTTAACTACAGTAAGTAGAGTGGTGGTGGTGGTGGTGGTGGTGGTGGTGGTGATGATGGTGGTGGTGGTTTGGTTTATGGAGTGCTCAACTGCGCGGTCATCAGTACAGTCTGTACGAATCCAATCTAGCGACTTTTATGAATGATGGTGGAATAATGATGATAACACAAACACCCAGTCCCCGGCCGGGAATCCAACCCGGCACCTCGTGATCCAGAGGTAGCAACGCAAGCCACTAGACCACGTGACATTAAGTAGAGTGAAGCGGACGTAGGTTGCGGTAGTTAAGCAGAGACGAAGAGGCTAGCACAGGACAGATTAATGTGTATAACTGTACCAAACAAGTCATCCGACTGAAGCAACAATAACAACAACAACTACTACTACTAGCGCTGTGAAATGTAACGCAGTATGTTATAATCCGACCATTAGACGGAAACGGTTCGTCCGGAACTCTTGATACCTATCAAAAGCAGTGACCTTTATTGTACCGCCAGATTAAAGTCTCACCTGCATCCGATTTCATGCACCAGCACGTCACTACATCTCTTACACACCTGCTCATTTACAGTCGAGACATAATTAGGTATACCGAACAATGCACGAGAGAACGTATCAAGTATGGGCAAATAACAAATTTCCTCTCGCACGGCAGCAGAACTGCAGGGATCTTACAGCTCTCAACGTCAATTGGGTTTTCTATTATATATCATGTTCACAATGCATAATGTTATTCATAACGGTGAACATAGTTGTCACGTTGGAAATAACTGTACGAAAAATTCAAATGGTTCTAATCGCTCTGAGCACTATGGGACTTAACTTCTGAGGTCATTAGTCCCCTAGCACTTAGAACTACTCAAACCTAACCTAAGGACATCACACACACCCATGCCCGAGGCAGGATTCGAACCTGCGACCGTAGCGGTCGCGCGGTTCCAGACTATAGCGCCTAGAACCGCTCGGCCACCCCAGCCGACTGTACGAAGACGCAGCATTAGTTGTTGTTGTTGTTGTTGTTGTTGTTGTGGTCTGCAGTCCTGAGACTGGTTTGATACAGCTCTCCATGCTACTCTACCCTGTGCAAGCTTCTTCATCTCCCAGTACCTACTGCAATCTACATCCTTCTGAATCTGCTTGGTGTATTCAACTATTGGTCTCCCTCTACGATTTTTACCCTCCACGCTGCCCTCCAATGCTAAATTGGTGATCCCTTGATGCCTCAGAACATGTCCTACTAACCGGTCCTTTCTTTTTGTCAAGTTGTGCTCTACTTCGACCATCATCAGTTATTTTGCTCCCCAAATAGCACAACTCCTTTACTACTTTAATTGTCTCATTTCCTAATCTAATTCCCTCAGCATCTCCCGACTTAATTCGACTACATTCCATTATCCTCGTTTTGCTTTTGTTGATGTTCACCTTATATCCTCCTCTCAAGACGCTATCCATTCCGTTCAACTGCTTTTCCAAGTCCTTTGCTGTCTCTGACATAATTACAATGTCATCGGCGAACCCAAAGGTTTTTATTTCTTCTCAATGGATTTTAATACCTACTCCGAATTTTTCTTTTCTTTCATTCACTGCTTGCTTAATATACAGATTGAATAACATCGGGGAGAGGCTACAACCCTGTCTCACTCCCTTCCCAGCCACTGCTTCCCTTTCATGCCCCTCCACTCTTATAACTGCCATCTGGTTTCTGTACAAATTGTAAATAGCCTTTCGTTCCCTGTATTTTACCCCTGCCACCTTCAGAATCTGAAAGAGAGTATTCCAGTCAACATTGTCAAAAGCTTTCTCTAAGTCTACAAATGCTAGAAACGTAGATTTGCCTTTCCTTAATCTAGCTTCCAAGATAAGTCGTAGGGTCAGTATTGCCTCACGTGTTCCAATATTTCTACGGAATCCAAACTGATCTTCCCCGAGGTCGGCGTCTACCAGCTTTTCCATTCGTCTGTAAAGAATTCGCGTTAGTATTTTGTAGCCGTGACTTATTAAACTGATATTTCGGTAATTTTCACATCTGTCAACACCTGCTTTCTTTGGGATTGGAATTATTATATTCTTCTTGAAGTCTGAGAGTATTTCGCCTGTCTCATACATCTTGCTCACCAGATGGTAGAGTTTTGTTAGGACTGGCTCTCCCAATGTTGTCAGTAGTTCTAATGGAATGTTATCTACTCCCGGGCCGTTGTTTCGACTCAAGTCTTTCAGTGCTCTATCAAACTCTTCACGCAGTATCATATCTCCCATTTCATCTTCATCTACAACCTCTTCCATTTCCATAATATTGTCCTCAAATACATCGCCTTTGTATAGACCCTCTATATACTCCTTCCACCTTTCTGCTTTCCTTTCTTTGCATAGAACTGGGTTTCCATCTGAGCTCTTGACATTCATACAAGTGCTTCTCTTTTCTCCAAAGGTCTCTTTAATTTTCCTGTAGGCAGTATCTATCTTACCCCTAGTGAGATAAGCCTTTACATCCTTACATTTGTCCTCTAGCCATCCTTAGCCATTTTGCACTTCCTGTCGATCTCATTTTTGAGACGTTTGTATTCCTTTTTGCCTGCTTCATTTACTACATTTTTATATTTTCTCCTTTCATCAATTAAATTCAATATTTCTTCTGTTACCCAAGGATTTCTACTAGCCCTCGTCTTTTTACCTACTTGATCCTCTGCTGCCTTCACTACTTCATCCCTCAAAGCTACCCATTCTTCTTCTACTGTATTTCTTTCCCCAATTCCTGTCAATTGTTCCCTTATGCTCTCCCTGAAACTCTGTACAACCTCTGGTTCTTTCAGTTTATCCAGGTCCCATCTCATTAAATTCCCACCTTTTTGCAGTTTCTTCAGTTTTAATCTACAGGTCATAACCAATAGATTGTGATCAGAGTCCACATCTGCCCCTGGAAATGTCTTACAATTTAAAACCTGGTTCCCAAATCTCTGTCTTACCATTATATAATCTATCTGATACCTTTTAGTATCTCCCGGCTTCTTCCATGTATACAACCTTCTTTTATGATTCTTGAACCAAGTGTTAGCTATGATTAAGTTGTGCTCTGCGCAAAATTCTACCAGGCGGCTTCCTCTTTCATTCCTTCCCCCAATCCATATTCAACTACCACATTTCCTTCTCTGCCTTTTCCTACTACCGAATTCCAGTCACCCATGACTATTAAATTTTCGTCTTCGTTCACTATCTGAATAATTTCTTTTATTTCATCATACATTTCTTCAATTTCATCGTCATCTGCAGAGCTAGTTGGCATATAAACTTGTACTACTGTAGTAGGCGTGGGCTTCGTGTCTATCTTGGCCACAATAATGCGTTCACTATGCTGTTTGTAGTAGCTTACCCGCACTCCTATTTTTTTATTCATTATTAAACCTACTCCTGCATTACCCCTATTTGACTTTGTATTTATAACCCTGTATTCGCCTGACCAAAAGTCTTGTTCTTCCTGCCAACGAACTTCACTAATTCCCACTATATCTAACTTTAACCTATCTATTTGCCTTTTTTAAATTTTCTAACCTACCTGCCCGATTAAGGGATCTGACATTCCACGCTCCGATCCGTAGAATGCCAGTTTTCCTTCTCCTGATAACGACGTCCTCTTGAGTAGTCCCCGCCCGGAGATCCGAATGGGGGACCATTTTACCTCCGGAATATTTTACCCAAGAGCATGCCATCATCATTAACCATACAGTAGAGTTGCATGCCCTCGGGAAAAATTACGGCTGTAGTTTCCCCTTGCTTTCAACCGTTCGCAGTACCAGCACAGCAAGGCCGTTTTGGTTAATGTTGCAAGGCCAGGTCAGTCAATCATCCAGACTGTTGCCCCTGCAACTACTGAAAAGGCTGCTGCCCCTCTTCAGGAACCACACGTTTGTCTGGCCTCTCAACAGATACCCCTCTGTTGTGGTTGCACCTACGGTACGGCTATCTGTATCGCTGAGGCACGCAAGCCTCCCCACCAACGGCAAGGTCCATGGTTCATGAGGAGGGGGGGGCGGGGGAGGGCGGGGGAAGAGGGCAGCATTAGTAGTCTCCCGTTATTGGGCACAATTCGGTGAATATCCTAATGCTGGTGTTGTGAACTGCAGTTACATTGCGGCGGTGGTCAGTAGCGGAACAGTGGTTTATGGTTGATTCCTTAGGTGTGTTTCACATGGGTTTTGGTTTCTACGAGAGCTGGTTAAATAACGCTTTGAGGGAGTATTAAGAACCCACTAGTTACTGGCTAAAACTGCAGCCATTGTATGAAAATTACTGCCAAAATTTGATTATTGAATGCTGACAACGGTCGCAGAAGCTTCTGTAACTTAGGTTACATGCACAAAAGTGACTTTTAGATCTGTTTATCGCGTCCCTTTTGTATTTCCACCGATAGAGGTAGCGCTACTTGCAGTTTTAAGAAACTACGCTCTTGCTGCAAAGAATAAATTCCAAATCCCCACCTGACACTCAAAATGTGTTTTCCTTGAAATAGTTTCAGGCGAATATTGGGACGATTCTTCCAGTAAAAGGAAGAATGAAGATCAGGAATTAACGTCCACTCGACGACAGCGTCATTAGAGACGGAGCAGTAGTTTGGGTTTGTGGAAGGACAATGAAGCGGGATTGGAACCGCCGTCGCCCCGAATGTAAGGCCAGAAAGCTAACCACGGAGATACCCAGCCTGGTCACAACCCACAAGGTAGCAGTGATAGTAGTAGTAGTACTTTCAATTCGTATGCAGATCTTTTTTACAAGGATAATGGACATGCCTTAGTATTACAATTTAACAACACCAAAAATAAAATAATTCACACACAGGGCGATTCAGCTGCCTATACCTTCAACACCCTCAAAAACCACCTGCAAGATTTTCATATTTTCTCGCTCGCTGTGCACAAACAAACAAAAATGAACAGGACTTTTCTGTAGGAAATCTAAAGTAGTTATATTTTGTACTGGGATACGATTTTGCTGGAAGCCCAGTTTTCGAGTTATTCAAGAAAAACCCGTTGAAGGTCATTTTTGTACATTTTTCGTGAATAATTCGAAAACTACAGTTTCTCGTGAAAACGTATCCCACTACAAAATTTAACTACATTATATTTTCTATCAAAAGTACCTGGTTATAATTTCTGCACGACTAATGATTTGTGCAGAGTCAGCGACAGAATATGAAACATTGTGTGTAGTATTTGAAGGCATTGAGGATTTATAAAACCCAAGAGTAGGGGCCGCTGAATCACCCTGTATACAGACATTTACATACTTACAGTGTAAGTAGGCTGTTTATGTTTTCTTATTGGCAACGTTACGTAGCGGTCTGTGTGAGAATCACTGGCTGTGCTGTGTGCAGTCTGTGGCTAGTTTGCATTGTTGTCTGCCATTGTAGTGTTGGGCAGCGGCAGCTGGATGTGAACAGCGCGTAGCGTTGCGCAGTTGGAGGTGAGCCGCCAGCAGTGGTGGATGTGGAGAGAGAAATGGCGGAGTTTTGATATTTGTAAGAATGGATGTTATGAACTCCTATATATATATTATGACTTTTGATGATATTAAGGTAAATACATATTTTGTTCTCTATTAATATCTTTCATTTACTAACTATCCCTATCAGTAGTTAGTGCCTTCCATAGTTTGAATCTTTTGTTTAGCTGGCAGTAGTGGCGCTCGCTGTATTGCAGTAGTTCGAGTAACCAAGATTTTTGTGAGGTAAGCGATTTGTGAAACGTATAGGTTAAAGTTAGTCAGGGCCATTCTTTTGTAGGGGTTTTTGAAAGTCAGATTGCCTTGCGCTAAAAATATTGTATGTCAGTTTAAGCACAGTCCTGCATAATGGTTCAAAGGGGACGTTTCATATCGCGACCCTGCCAGGATACCTCACTGGAATCTTCTGATTTTTTCTTGTAGTTTGTGTAATTAGTGTAGCTTTTGTTTATTGCTAGTGCATAATTATAGAGAGAATTTCCTTTGTAGTTGTAGTTTTTCATTGTTGTACAGTAAAACAGGTGTGGCATGCATGTAGATTTTCACCAAGTATTTCGCAGCTGCACTTGCAATTAACTACATATTATTTTCAGTGCTATGTTAATGTGTTCTCTTATTTTTGCTCTTCAAATTGTGCTTTTCTGTGTTGTCGTGTGAAGTATTGTGACAATAATGGCATGTGAAAAACGTAATACTAGGCTCCAAAGTAAACTGAGAAATGGCAGTGAAGACGAAAGCAGTGTGTTAGCGCCACCATGTAATGAATTAACTAATATTCAAAGTAGTAATTTGGTAACTGTGCATAGGGAAATGGAGCGGGCGTCAAATAATGGTGTAGACAGTGAAACAGGTAGTGATCAGGGAAGCATTATCGATCGATCGGTCGTCAACAGCTCGCCTCAGGAATCGGGAATGACAGAACATAATATTGCAAATACTGTAGACTCAGGTTTTGGGTTCTCACCGTTTTCTCAAATGAGTCAAGACACATTTTCCGCTTGTCAAAATGTGAATGTTGCCGGTGCAAATTCACTGCCGAAAAGCACTGAGGAACATGTTGCAGACACCAGTGCATTGTTATTACAATTAATGCAACAAATGGGACAAAAGCTTCAAAAGTTAGACACAATGGAACAACACCAGAGACAAACACAGCAACAGTTAGACACAATGGAATAAAATATTCAAAAGTTAGACACAATGGAACAACACCAGAGACAAACACAGCAACAGTTAGACGCAATGGAAGAAAAGCTTCAAAAGTTAGACTCAGTGGAACATACGCTTGAACAAACACGTGAAGATTTAACTACTGAGTTACATAACATTGAATCGAAATGTCAAAAAGTCTGTAATGACGTAAAAACACAAATTTGTGAGCATTTCCAACCTATTTTTTCGCGTCATGAAAATGCATTACAGAATCACGAAGCAGCCATAAAAGAACTGCAAACTATTGTTCATGAAAATCACGACACCTTGCAAGCTAAATTTGACTCAGTTGCATCTACAGATTCGGTTACGCAGCTTGCAAAAACTCAAGAAAACTTAAAGGACACAATAGATTCGATTTCAACACAAATGGACAATCTGAAACTTGGTTCAGAAAAACACACTGAGGAAATGTGTTCACTATCGGAGAAAGTAGCCGAACTTTCGGATCAGGTCACTAATTTATCTACGAAGGTAGATGATAATCTGAATGACACAGGAGAGTGCAAACAAATTAGGAAATTCAAACAAAATCAGAATCAGATTAATACGCAACACCAAAGAGAAATCCGGGAAGTACAAGATCAGCTGACACAGTTAATACAAGAATTACGTATTTCAGAGGACACTCGCGCCCCATTACAGGAAGAGGGACATAGAAATACGGAACAGCCACAAAATAATAACACAGCGCATTTCAGAAATTATGAAAGAAATTGGCAAGGCGCATTGGATTTTGAGATGGAACCGCCGACACGACGTAACAATGACCGATATGCTACTTGCCGACACGATGATTTTGACTATAAGCTGTTCATTACTACGCGTAAATTCAAAACATTTAAGAATTCTGGCAATGACATTCATCCTGAAGCATCAATTCTCTCATTGTTTTCCTCCCAACTGGTCATTGGAGCACAGGTTAGAATTTATGTGTGGCTACTTAGAGAATGAACCAGCTGTGCGAATGCGATCGGTCATTCACGATTGCCACAGTGAAGGAGAATTTTATCATGCGTTTCTCTCAGCATATTGGTCTCAAGCTACACAAGACCGAGTAAAACATAGCATCATGATGATGAAACACTTTGAACAATCTGAATTTTCCAGTCTTGTCAAATATTTTGAAGACATGTTGCATAAGAATCAATATCTTTCAAACCCATACAGCCATTCAGAACTCATCCGCATTTGCTTAATGAAATTGCCTGAACATTTAAGAAATATTATTTTGGCAGGGCGTTGCAAAGACGACATTGAAGCTTTTCAGGGACTGTTACAAGAAATGGAAATTGACACTGACAATCGTGGAACGCGGAAACAGGAACACAACAATTACAGGTCACATCCGTCACAATTCCGTGACGACAGAAACAATAACTGGACACGACAAGTCTATTCTTACAACGCAAATCGTGACCAAAACAGACACCACCCATATGACAACCACTGACAGAGTAGTAATAATTACAGGGAAAGATCACCTCTCTGCAGTAGTGACTATCACAGAGACAACCATAGAAACAGACAATATAGGAACAAAAACAATTATTATCAAGGGAGACAGAATAACTTCAGACGCAACAGTTCAGCGCAAAGTTACGATTCAGGGAGAAATTCTCCACCACGTGACCGGCAAGAAAGAAACTATGGAATCTACCGACATGACGACAGACGATATGACCGTAACGACAGACCTGAATTGCATCAGAACTGGCGAGATTCAAACAGAGCAGGGCACTCTCGACAAGGTGAATTTGTAGAAGTTAGGTCTCCTAATCCCAATAACGACGCGCGCCAACAAAGGAACAGACAATGACTCGTACCGCAGGCAGCCGCGTGCGCCGGCTGGCTCAGAGAAAAATAACATAGACGATAACCTTGAGAAAAATTTTAGCATTCCTCACCGACGTATACCGCATGATAATTCCGTTCAAGCTGAACCTCTGCGTACTAGGAAGAGTAAAGGATTGCACCACATTTCACATGTAAAACCGTTTATTGAAAGATAATCTGCTTTATAACTTAGTCTTTGCCATAAAATCTTTCACTTCACGTTACTAGTATGCTTTGTTAGACTTAGAAACTGTTAACATGCAACAATGTTTTGAAGTTAACTATCCAGTCTAGAACCAAGGGAACATTTTTAAACAGAAATTACGAATGCATTGTCATAGTGAACAGACGACACAGTGTTGTTATTTGTACATTCTTGCTTGTTAGTTGCACGGTTACGTAACTACTATAAGGCTCACATACTTAGAACATTTACTAGTACTGCTACTGAGATTTTAATGAAACATTTTGGTTTACTTGAAAATACATTCTGGATTTAAAGTACTTTCTGTGAAATACCAGATGACACAGTGGTTAGTTTATGTGACAACTACATGGTTTTATCACGACGCTACTAATGAGTGACAATTTACAATGTTGCTTTTGCGGTGTTTCTGTTTCATATCTGCACAGTTTTCTGTTTTATTCTGGAAGGTAAAACATGTTTTAGTAGTAACTTTTGTGGTATAGCTACAATGAGACTGCCTTTTCCGTAGCACAACAATACGTTACAGCACACTACTTTCTTCATCACGGCAATAAGCGTACTAACTAAGATATCTATACTACAAGCATTTCACTTTTGTTTATCATGAGGTAAGCACATTGACTTCTGCAGAACTTAGCTTTCGGAGGACGATAACTACGACACTTCCACAGAGATTATCTTACAGCAAGACGCACATTTAGCGCTACAGGACACGCATTTCAGTGATTAATTTTGTACTTAAAACATTTATTTTTAAAGATATTTGAAGTACAGTGATACGAAGTTTTTCCGTGATACATTTCATTCCATTGCAATAATCTGTAACACCTGAGGGTATAATTACATTAATCCTCAGGGGGGGGTACACGCTTACTTTGTGTATCATGTGTTTGGCAAGCACAAGGAGCCCTAGCTAATATGGTATTTGCTTATACAACTTTACACATCGGTACCATATTTCTCTAACACACAAATTACACAGCTATCTGATGATTTAACTGAGAGATAAACATTTTTTTTACTATGTCAGTGACACATATTTACGCAATTACAGAGTTGGATTACTTCACACTTACGAAATTGTATTTTTGTCTGTACTTCATGAATTGTTCATATTTTTTCGGAACCATTGTGATACTATAAGAGCTTTGAATGATGTATTTGGTAAGGGAGCATGATTTTAAAGTACGTTTGAGGTAGATGACACTCTTGAAATGAGCAGAGAATTTTTTTAGGTTTTGACATTATTGCAAAAAGCTACGACGTTTTTGAGATTTGACTGGGGTGTTATGATGTTATTATTATGACGATGATGTGTATTATGCTGTTGAGGTATGTTTATGATCAATGAGATGATGCTATGTGAGGAATTTGATTATGCTAGGTATTTGTTATAATGAAATATTGAAGAATGTCTACGAATAAGTATATGTGTAATAAGGTAATGAATGATAAGTAGTGGTTAGGGACTCTGATTTGTGGAAAAGGATGTCGGAAACCAAGAATTGTACTTTAAGAGTTATGAAATGTGTGTAAATGCGTGAATGTATCACAATGCCGGCGAAAATTTTTTGGACGCTGTTATATTCATAAGATTTTGTATCTACATATTTGCAACGCAAATTCTCGACCTCTGAAATTTTTTATATGAGACTGCCACTGTATCGGAAACTGCTGTCGTAAATATTTCCGTAAGAAAGTTAAGTGACCACTTGCACGTAATGCGTCGTGGGCACCCAGCTGTGTCAGACGCCTGGAGAAAAAGCCATTAGTGTGTGTGCCATTTCAGAGGCACAGGTAGAAAAGACAAAAAATAAGGGAGGCCATTATCCTCACTATTGACATTCCTTTGTAGAAAGCCCCGCAAATACGACACGCTCATTACTTGGAAAGATACTTACATCTGCACACCTGATTATGACAAGAGTCTATCTACGAGAATTGAGAGAATTTCTACTAACTTATGAAATGCCTCATGACTACTGAATGATTATTTTATGCTTTACTTTGTACATAGTTGCTTATTTCATTTGATATCTGGTTTCCAGCTGTCTTGCAGCATTGGTTTCATAAAATAAAATTAAATGCATTTGCTAATGGGAACACTTTCTGTCAACAGATCTATTAAATAATAATTTTGTGATCCACATTCTTCAAAAAAGGAGCACTTGGAAAGGAAAGAACAATAAGAAGGGACTAGCAACAGTAACTGCATACATAATATTCTTTTCAAGTACATGGTAATATTTTTTTACAATAAGTTGTTGTGGTACACCACTTGAATTACTTAGACATTAACATGTGATTATACATTTCCCTTATCTGCATTGTTATCTTTAGTGTACTATTTTTTCTGCTTGAGCTTTGTCATGTTTAGGTACTAGTTATATCATTTGCTGCTGCTGATTGCCAGGCATAATGTTACGGAATTTGACTTTGTATTACGCTGTTAAGCCAGTTTTACTACTGATTTATTTTTCTTGTTTGCTGCACATTGCCTTATATTAGTTGTAATATTGCAATTGCTTTGCTAATTTCTATAATGCTGCTTGCTTTGCAAATTTGAAT
This sequence comes from Schistocerca piceifrons, assembly GCF_021461385.2. Classification (NCBI taxonomy): domain Eukaryota; kingdom Metazoa; phylum Arthropoda; class Insecta; order Orthoptera; family Acrididae; genus Schistocerca; species Schistocerca piceifrons. The sequence continues at coordinate 15,739,678 of NC_060143.1, forward strand.
TTTTTTGTCATTGCTGTTTGTGTTAATTGTTTTGTGCTGCTGCATTGCCTCGTCCCTTAGTTTAGCATCTGAGCTCAGTAGATTTAAGTTAGCTTACGAGAGGGTAGACTATACGAGAGAATGAGTTGCGATGAATTGGAAGAAACGCATTGAGAAGATATAAGTACCAGATTTGGCAAAAATGAGTATTGTGCACTGAGAAACAATTATTTTGAAAGAAATATGAATAGAATACAGAAAGCAGGTATAGATACGACTTTTTGGGAATAATGATGAATGAAGGGAGATCTCCAAGAAGTAAAGAAAGTTTTGTTTGCAAAATACTGCAGTAAAACAAACCCTGTCCTTTCCTTTTGTATTATTATGCTATGTGTTTTGTGTACCCTTGTGTATTTCTTTTCTACCTGTATCTGTGTACTGTTTCATAGAAATTTTTTCCTGTTCTAGTACTAAGCTACATTCACTATGATGAGGAATACTGTTATCCTCAAATATAATTTGCATTTATAATATGTTATTTTCTTTGTAAAGATGTTTAGACATTATTTATTCTGTTTTGTTTTAATGCTCATGTGTAAAGTTGATGTTTCAAAAGTTATTCTGATCTTGTATGTATTTACTTATGTCATAATTCCTGTAACACTGATGTATATGTTAGTTCGATTCTTTTGTAAAGCCTGTACCACAAATGTGATCTGTATTGTTATGTTCTTTAATGATGTATTTTGTACCTTTGTAATTGTATTCTTATGTTCTAAAATTGTAATTGGCACCAGTTCATCATATTATTAACTTGTAAGCTCCATTTCACTGCAAACGTTTCTGTTGGTCATAGTATATGGACAATATGTGAGAAGTAGGGACTGTTAGTGTTTGCACGTGTGTTAATAATTCAGCAAGGGACTGGATAACAGCATTGCCGGTTCTAAGGACAATTCCAAAAACTTTGTGAGTGGACATGTGGTGGTTTATGGACTTGCTATATTATCCGCAAGACTCTTCGATGGTGATTGTGCACCTGCACAGTTGCAACAGATGGCTGCTGGCCGTCTCTACATGGACTACAGTGGGTCTGCATCTTTGATGATCCATCAATACCATTATTTCTACAAGGACTACAGTGAGTCTGCATCTTTGATGGCCCACAAATACCATTATTTCTACAAGGACTGCAGTGGGTCTGCACCTCTGGTGGCCCACCAATACCATAATCTCTACCACGACTACAGTGGGTCTGCTCTATGATGACCTACCTACCAATAGTCTTCAAAATTTCGACTGACTCTGCTGTGGGTTTGCTCTGTTGTGGCCCATTACCTGTCAGCATGTCAAGAGTCAGCACTGTCTTTCCGTTGGAAGAACAACACTACTTCTTCAAGACTGCATGGAAATCCACTACTTCCGTGTGCATTGTCTTTTACTGCTCAGACTTTGAGAAAAGAAACGGCAGTTTTACTGTGATGAATGATCAGGACTGCCTTTATGGACTGGAAAAAGTTTTAGCTTTTGACCAACATTGTATCAATAAGTGTGTGCATTTGATATCTTTGTTATTGTAATTATGAAAAATTTTATCAAATCATTATTGGCCACTGCCCAAAACAATTTGTAAAATTTTTTGTGGGGAGCATGGGGGCTATGTAAGTAAGCTGTTTATGTTTTCTTATTGGCAACGTTACGTAGCGGTCTGTGTGAGAATCACTGGCTGTGCTGTGTGCAGTCTGTGGCTAGTTTGCATTGTTGTCTGCCATTGTAGTGTTGGGCAGCGGCAGCTGGATGTGAACAGCGCGTAGCGTTGCGCAGTTGGAGGTGAGCCGCCAGCAGTGGTGGATGTGGAGAGAGAAATGGCGGAGTTTTGATATTTGTAAGAATGGATGTTATGAACTCCTATATATATATATATATATATATATATATATATATATTTTATGACTTTTGATGATATTAAGGTAAATACATTGTTTGTTCTCTATTAATATCTTTCATTTGCTAACTATCCCTATCAGTAGTTAGTGCCTTCCATAGTTTGAATCTTTTATTTAGTTGGCAGTAGTGGCGCTCGCTGTATTGCAGTAATTCGAGTAACCAAGATTTTTGTGAGGTAAGCGATTTGTGAAACGTATAGGTTGATGTTAGTCAGGGCCATTCTTTTGTAGGGATTTTTGAAAGTCAGATTGCGTTGCGCTAAAAATATTGTATGTCAGTTTACGCACAGTCCTGCATAGTTGTTCAAAGGAGACGTTTCAACAGGTCTAGTCTGACATTGATCGAACAAGGAGTCGGCCATTGTCTTATAGCAGGAACCATCCTGACATTTTCTTGGATGAAAACTGGAGCCTCAACCCTCCTGAATACAAGGCCACTCTGTTTAAAACAGTGCTACCGCATCCAGTTTACCCCTAGTGTACAATGATGTTTTACAAACAAATTATTTAATAATGGAAAAGGCTGAAGTTACACTGTTATTTCATTTCTCACTTCCAGTTACCCCACACACTGTACAAACGCCGTTTCCTAACACTGCACACACTACACACACCATGAGCTGACGTCACAACGATGTTGCCAGTCGCAACTTCCTATCTGCTATCGTGAAAACTGGTCAGAATCGCTCTATAACGAGTGAGATGTTGAGCTCAGAAATACTATATTATACACTGCGGTGCTTTGTAAGTAAGTCTTTCGAGAAAAGAAAAATAGAAGGAAGAAAATACAGCGTGAAAGTGTAGTGTGGAATGATGTTTTATTATCGTCGTTGTTATTTTTTGTATTATATTTTCTGAAACTTCCTGGCAGATTAAAACTGTGTGCCCGACCGAGACTCGAACTCGGGACCTTTGCCTTTCGCGTGCAAGTGCTCTACCAACTGAGCTACCGAAGCACGACTCACGCCCGGTACTCACAGCTTCACTTCTGCCAGTACCTCGTCTCCTTATATTTTCTACTAAAACCCTACTCTGTATTATATAAGTAATCCTCCCATGTATCGAATGTATCTATTAACTGTCCTTTAAATCAGTTTGTTTCACCAATTTCTTTAATCTCATTATGGAAGTTATTTTACAATTTTATTCCTTCGTAAAACATGCTGTTCTATGATTTAAGTTTTCTCTTTCTTCGAACACGTAGGTTCAGTCTATACCTTGTCCCAGATTACAGACAGAACTGTTTGTATAGTAACTGTAAATATTTTTGATGTGTGCAAGTGACTGGTACATATACTTTCACTGTGGAGTTAAAATCCCCAGTGTTTTGAACAAGTCTTTACAATAATATCGACTACTATTTTTGGTTATTATTCTTATGACCCTTTTCTGCAGCTTGAAAACTGTGTTCATATTTTGTGTATTTGTTCACCATAAAAAAAATTGGTGTACATATGAATAGAATGTAACTAAAATACATTGGCTGTTAGACACTGATGACATGATGGTGAGGGCATAACATGCAGATGACATCCTGCTTGCAAGTATCTATATACACTCCTGGAAATTGAAATAAGAACACCGTGAATTCATTGTCCCAGGAAGGGGAAACTTTATTGACACATTCCTGGGGTCAGATACATCACATGATCACACTGACAGAACCACAGGCACATAGACACAGGCAACAGAGCATGCACAATGTCGGCACTAGTACAGTGTATATCCACCTTTCGCAGCAATGCAGGCTGCTATTCTCCCATGGAGACGATCGTAGAGATGCTGGATGTAGTCCTGTGGAACGGCTTGCCATGCCATTTCCACCTGGCGCCTCAGTTGGACCAGCGTTCGTGCTGGACGTGCAGACCGCGTGAGACGACGCTTCATCCAATCCCAAACATGCTCAATGGGGGACAGATCCGGAGATCTTGCTGGCCAGGGTAGTTGACTTACACCTTCTAGAGCACGTTGGGTGGCACGGGATACATGCGGACGTGCATTGTCCTGTTGGAACAGCAAGTTCCCTTGCCGGTCTAGGAATGGTAGAACGATGGGTTCGATGACGGTTTGGATGTACCGTGCACTATTCAGCGTCCCCTCGACGATCACCAGTGGTGTACGGCCAGTGTAGGAGATCGCTCCCCACACCATGATGCTGGGTGTTGGCCCTGTGTGCCTCGGTCGTATGCAGTCCTGATTGTGGCGCTCACCTGCACGGCACCAAACACGCATACGACCATCATTGGCACCAAGGCAGAAGCGACTCTCATCGCTGAAGACGACACGTCTCCATTCGTCCCTCCATTCACGCCTGTCGCGACACCACTGGAGGTGGGCTGCACGATGTTGGGGCGTGAGCGGAAGACGGCCTAACGGTGTGCGGGACCGTAGCCCAGCTTCATGGAGACGGTTGCGAATGGTCCTCGCCGATACCCCAGGAGCAACAGTGTCCCTAATTTGCTGGGAAGTGGCGGTGCGGTCCCCTACGCCACTGCGTAGGATCCTACGGTCTTGGCGTGCATCCGTGCGTCGTTGCGGTCCGGTCCCAGGTCGACGGGCACGTGCACCTTCCGCCGACCACTGGCGACAACATCGATGTACTGTGGAGACCTCACGCCCCACGTGTTGAGCAATTCGGCGGTACGTCCACCCGGCCTCCCGCATGCCCACTATACGCCCTCGCTCAAAGTCCGTCAACTGCACATACGGTTCACGTCCACGCTGTCGCGGCATGCTACCAGTGTTAAAGACTGCGATGGAGCTCTGTATGCCACGGCAAACTGGCTGAAACTGACGGCGGCGGTGCACAAATGCTGCGCAGCTAGCGCCATTCGACGGCCAACACCGCGGTTCCTGGTGTGTCCGCTGTGCCGTGCGTGTGATCATTGCTTGTACAGCCCTCTCGCAGTGTCCGGAGCAAGTATGGTGGGTCTGACACACCGGTGTCAATGTGTTCTTTTTTCCATTTCCAGGAGTGTAGTTCACACACGCTTAACTGAGAATCAATATTCAGTTCTAGAAATTTTATATTTGTTACACAGTCTATAGATGTGCCATCTACATTTAATTTAACAGTGTCGTTTTCCCTCTTTAAACTGAAATCCATGACACTAGTTTTCTTTATGTTCAATGTCATTTTATTGATTATTGACCCAGTCGTAAACTTCTTTGAGCATTTCACTTGCTTTTTCTGTAAGGAGTTCTCACGTTTTCTCACTAACTAATATTGCTGCCATCCGCAAAGATAATTTTTGCTCCACGACTACTACTACTACTACTACTACTGGAAAAGTCATTATATATACCAAGAATAGTATGGTTGTAATATGTTACCCTGAACAACTCTTTCACTAATTTGCGTTGTTTCTGATAAGTGTTTTATTAAAAGTTTGGACTTATTTGAGGTATGTGTTATCTCTGAATGTCCGAATTAATCACATGTGTTTTGCATGTTGTGTGTTGGAAAGAAAGGAAAATAAGAGAGAGAGAGAGAGAGAGAGAGAGAGAGAGAGAGAATGCGAGGAATCGTTGGGACTTAAGACCTCTTTGTTTTACTGAACATGTGGCAGTAAGCACTTCGCTGTTGATGAGAATGTGACATTCATGTTTCTGAATTGCTACGTTTCGTACAATCGCCATCATTCCCTCTCTCGTCTCGCTCGAATATTGTTTCGCTTTAGCATAATGTTTTCCTCCATCTGCCGCACTCTGTCTGCTTCCACGTATTTCTTTCTTTCCTTCTCCCCCCCCCCCCCTCTCTCTCTCTCTCTCTCTCTCTCTCTCTCTCTCTCTCTCTGCATTCCCTAGATCCCAGAATCCCTCGTCGGACGTAGGCACTTCATGAAAGTCATATTTCCTGCCCTTCTGCCAAACTATTCCCTGTGCTGTATATTTTTGAGTCTGCAGCTGTTCTGCATTTCGTTCCCGGACCAGACAGAACGGGGGAGGAGGGAGGTCTGGTCTAACTTGGCGCTGCCGTGGCTCCTGAAACGCTTTCTGTACTTTATGCTAAAAGGAAACGGAGCTTGCACTTCTCTGTTTGCGTCCAGCTGTCAGGCATGAAATACGTGCGTGAAAATTATATTACATTATGGCGGCTATGCACAGTAAAAGTAGCTGATTATATTCCCTAGACACCCAGCGGTCGTATTTCCCAGTGTACCGCAGAAAGGTCTTGGACATATACTGAGAAATTTAGCTTCAGAATATTACCGGTATTCGTAGCCTGTATTTCCTGTAATGTTTCAGCTCTTCCATTTATTCCACTTCCACTGTCTCGTCTCGAAGACTCTGCTTTTACGCTGAGAAGAATACGCACATGAGCCTGGACTGTTGAAACCAACTCCAAACATGATCAATAACTGATAATCGCCAAAGAAAATCCATGGTGCGTTCAATGTAATAAAGTAGTCATGTCTGTTGACATTGTCAGCTTAGGAGACAAGCGATGAGTAACAATCTTTACACAGAGGACTGAAAATCCTCCAAGTGAAGATCGCAAATAAATGTTTAATTTGATTACTAGTTACGTACGAGCCATCTTCAGCTCATAAAAACATTCCTGATTAGTGCAATTGTCACAAAGCCTCGACAATTGTTATATAGCATTCCGAGAAGGCTGCATCCCGTAGGCACCCTATTAACGAAGAGTGGACAAGACCCCACATCATCATCGTGCCGTAGCACTGAAACGGTCTACTTTCATAGTACACAAGTTACAGCACTAAAAGCATCAGCTACAAGAAGTCTTTACCTGTCGATGTGTAGATTTTTGTCATTTTATCATAACAAATCGTAGCAAAAACAACGCGTGTTCGAGAGATCCTCAATTTGCTGATGTTTTGAAATAGCGTACTCCATACGAAAGAAAACCCACCAAATACGATATTTAACGTCATACAATATGGCGGCTCCCATCTTCTGCTTGCAATGTAAAACGATGCCGCATTTCATTGGTCAAGTTCATCTCCAGGAAACAAAAATCCCACATGCCAGATTCTTTATTTCACGCTCCGCAGTGTAGTGGAACGCGAAATTCTTCGCTTTGACGTCAGCAGCTCCTCGCAGAAGTGTGTTTTCACATCCCGTGAGAGGACGGTTTTAGGCTATTTTAGCATTCTCCAGGCCAAATTCAGCCTTTCATTTCACTAACGTTTACATCTGCTGTGTCCTCCGGAAGATGCGGGACACAGTCTACGTAGAAGAGCGCTGTGCTGTCTACGACTTACATGCGACTTCGTTAAGGTTAGACTCCAGAAGAAGGCACATACGACAAGAACTAAGTTATGCATCCGCCGCGCGTCACACAAGAAGTTGCCAAAGGGACGTATAAGCAGAGACGCGGCTCCACTCGGCAGCTGAACAGTACCACAGAACCGTGTCTCAGCGAATATCTGAGGAATCATCTAAACCGTCCGTCCAAAACGTTCAGAGACTGATTTTATTCCTGGCGTAGGAGCGACGTCAGCGCAGTAATTACGGTGGCAGCTTGAACGAACAACAGCAAACAACAGTTGAGCGTTGGGTACGTAATGTTAAAGTAGTGAACCTGCGGCAGTATTGTGTCAACTTTGTTGGGTCACATATTGCAACACGGCAACATTTCAAAATCAAGCGTCCAAGACATTCTCCAGGACGTTTTGAGAAAGAGAAAAGTGAGTGCAGTGTTCGTTCGGCACACCATGGCTCCCGTATAAAAATTATGAAGCATGGACGCCGCCACGATTCACTGAAATGCAGAACCGTGACAGTTATTTTCTGATAGTTTTACGTGGTTGTACGAATGTTCTGTGAGTTGTACTCAAGTCGGGAGAGACAATGCAGAACGTCTGAACCATTAAAACCACCTTCTTAACATTATTCTGTTGTTTCATTAATCCAGTCTCGAAACTTTTTGGATTGACAGGGTACAGTCGCCGCCGAGAAATGCCAAACAGGACTTTATACAAGTAATGCCAGCCATCGTTCACTGGATCGAGGATTATACCAAGGGTTAAGGAGGATAAGTGCAAGTGAACGTTGATTTACACAGGGTGTACAAGAATAAGGGAATGCCTAATACGGCGTAGGAAACACGTTGGCATCTAAAGCAGCTTCCTCTCGTCTCGGAACGGGTAAATGCAGGTCCTGTTTGGTTTTCAAGGGAGTCTTATACCGTTCTTCCTGCAAAATAGCGGCACGTTCAGGTAACGAGGATGTTCAAAAATGTTCAAATGTGTGTGAAATTCTATGGGACTTAACTGCTAAGGTTATCAGTCCCTAAGCTTACACACTACTTAACCTAAACTATCCTAAGGACAAACACACACACCCATGCCCGAGGGAGGACTCGAACCTCCGCCAGGACCAGCCACACAGTCTATGACTGCAGCGCCTTACACCGCTCGGCTAATGCCACGCGGCTACGGGGATGCAGGTGTAGAGCGATCACGCATCCTTCTCTCCAAAGTGGACCACAAAGGCTCAATAATATTGAAATCTGCCGAGTGAGGTGGCCGGGTCAGAGGCAACAGTCTGCCGTCATGATGACAAAACTACTCCTCGACGACATGAGTTGTGCGAACAGGGGCTCAATCCGCTTGGAAGACATCACCAATGGGGAACAAACATTGTATCGTGGGATGGACCTGAACACACAAAATGGTCACATAATCCTTGGCAGTATCCCGATGTTTTAAGGTAACAATGGGGCCCATGGAATAGCACAAACTGGCTGCCAAAATCATCACCGAACCCCCAGCGTATTTCACTCTTGGGACGTAAACTCGGCCAGAAGTTGCAAACAGTGTGAAATAAGACTCAATAGATCAAATGACTTTCTTCCATTGTTCTACAGACCACGTTTTATGGCTTCGGAACCAAGTTTTCCTATTATGGCATTTGCAGCTCTGATGAGTGGCTCTGAAATTCCATTTCGCTCAGCAGTTCTCTGTTTAAGGAGCTCTCTTCGTGTTGTTTTGGTGCTGACAAGGTTCACGAGTGCGACATTCAGCGCTCCAGTGACTTTCGCAGCTGTCATCCTCTGTTTTAAGTGAGAATCCGTCTCATGAGTGTTCAATATACAGTTGCATCCACGTTATGACCTAGCAGACGATATTTTTCAGCTTTTCTCGTGTGCGGTGTAAGTCTTCGACACGGTCCCTCTTGAATCACTCAACACTTCGGGTACCTTGCTTACCAAAGCTCTCACCACACGAGCACAAACAATTCGCTCACGTCCGAACTCACTCAGTTCAGACATAATGTACTCAACTACACAGAACACTGTTCTGACCACAACTGACACTTTCAGCTTATTGGGCCGGCCGGTGTGGCCGTGCGGTTCTAGGCGCTTCAGTCTGGAACCGCGTGACCGCTACGGTCGCAGGTTCGAATCCTGCCTCGGGTATGGATGTGTGTGATGTCCTTAGATTAGTTAGGTTTAAGTAGTTCTAAGTTCTAGGGGACTGATGACCACAGATGTTAAGTCCCATAGTGCTCAGAGCCATTTGAACCTTTCTTCTTTTTTCCAGCTTATTGAGGACATTGCTCGAGTGCCGTTTGTCGTCAAATGCAACGGCGCAGCCTGCAGTCCTGGCTAACGTCTGTATTTACGTTCAAGCATGCATTTCTCCCGTTTCCAAATTTTTGTCCAACACCTGAAAACTGAAGCGACACAAGATATGGGATACCAAGTAATTTCGTGTCGGACCTCCTTTCGCCCGGGGTAGTGCAGCAACTCGACGTGGGATGGACTCAACAAGTCGTAGGAAGTCCCCTGTAGAAATACTGAACCATGCTGCTTCTATAGTGTCCATAATTGCGAAAGTGTTGCAGAATTTTGTGGACGAACTGGCCTCTCGATTATGTCCCACAAATTTTCGATGGGATTCATGTCGGGCAATCCGGGTGGCCAAATCACTCGCTCTAACTGTCCAGAATGTTCTGCCAACAACTGTGGTCCGGTGACAGGGCATATGGTCATTCATAAAAAATCCATCATTGTTTGGGAGTACAAAGTCCATGAACGGCTGCAAATGGTCTCCAAGTAGCCGAACATCACTATTTCCAGTAAATGAGCCAGCACCAGCTTGCACAGTGCCTCGGAAACTTTGGTCTCTGGCTGCACCACACTCGAATCCTACCATCAGCTCTTACCAACTGAAATCGGGACTTGTATGACAAGGCCATGGGCTTCCAATCGTCTAGGGTCCACCCGATATGGTCACGAGTCCAGAAGTGCTGCAGGCAACGTCCTGTTGTTAGCAAACGCGCTCACGTCGGTCGCCTGCTGCCTTAGCCCATTAACGCCCAATTTCGCCGCACTGTCCTAACGGATACATTTGTTGCAAGTCCCACATTGATTTCGGCGGTTATTTCACGCAGAGCTGCTTGTCTGTTAGCACTGACTACTCTACGGAGACGCAGCTGTTTCGGTCGTTAAGTGAAGGCCTTCGGCCACTGCGTTGTCCGTGGTGAGAGGTAATGCCTGAAACCAGGTATTTACCAGGGATTTCGAAATACTGAATTCCTTAACGAATTCCAAAATGCAATGACCCACGAGTCTAGCATCAACTCCCATTTCGCGTTCAACGTCTTAATTCCAGTAGCGCGGACATAATGACGTCGGAAACCTTTTCACATGAATTACATGAGTAGAAATGACAGCTCTGCCAATGCACTGCTGGCCTTTTATACCTTGTGTACGCGATACTACCGCCATCTGTGTGTGTGCAGATCGCTGTCCCATGACTTTTGTCACCTAAATGTATATTGCCATGCAGATTTGTCATACCCCAATTGAGATAATTGTGAATTATTGTTAATCTGTGTTGCAGTCTATTTTTTGCACAGTTGTTCCCTAGCTCTATTTGGCCTTATACTTGCTGCGTGCAAGCAAGCCACCGCATAACAGTGTAAAGTACCATTTCCTTGCCAGCCATGGAAGCTAGTTGTTCGTCTTTGTAGTCGCTCCAGATAGTTTCCAGCTGAAGGGGGAAGGGGATTTTTGCCTTATCCTACTAAATGGGTCGGGCGGAGTCTGCATGTTGGGCTTACCGGGAAAGCTATTTTGCCACGACCGCCGTTGCACAGAGCACCTTACAGGAGCGCCGTCGGCAGAAACAGCGGGATGGCTAATGAAATCCCTACCTTTTGTTCCTGTTTTCTGATTGGTCGAAATGGAGCGGTGAGGAACTCGAGAAGTTGACAGTCTTTCCACACTGGATAAGTGATGTGCCTCTGGGGCGGAAGTGGTGTCTTCATAGTGTATGGCAGACGTCTGGAGCTGGCGACCCTTTTCGATCAACCAAATGACTTCCGGCAATACGGAAGACAGAGAACGCGAAGGAAGTTCCCGTGCGCGGGCTTCTGTTTCTACTTAGGCATTTTCCTGTTGCTCTGTCACAGGGGAGTCATCGGTGTCTTGTGGGTTAAGATAGGAGTTCTGAGAAAACGTGGAGATATTAGCAAGCTGGAAGTAGTAATCAGATAAAAAAATTACGGACTTGGGCTAGTAAACTAAATTTGTATTGCACTATGTTGATAATTTTTACTTTGGGATAGTCTAATCACAACTGAATGAGAGAGTTTTTGTGCTATTCGCATTTAGCCTTTATTCTTCGCAGGGCATCTTCAGTGGCCTGTAATATGTACACATTCCAGCGTACGAAATGACCAAGAGCGAGTGAAGAACGTGTTGAACGAGCGAGAATCTTTCACGCTTAGACCAGTTCGGAAGGCTAGCCGTGAATTTGTAATTCCAGTGACGTCTGTGCGGATACTTTTAAGGAGACTCTTGTAAATGCGTCCCTGCAGTTGTTACAAACTCTAAAGCCCGGAGACTGTGATTTGAGTGCCAGATTTGCAAAGAAAATGTTTCTGCGCGACGATGAAGATTTTCTGGATCGTGCCATCTTCAGTGACGAATCGACATTTCGCCTAAGTTGAAATGCGAACACACATAAAGTGCCTATCAGGAGGGATCAGCAGATCCATACGGTATGATACAGTTACAACGAGACTTCCTTAAATGGAATGTTATTTGTGCCTTTTCCCGGCGGAAAGTTTGTGAGCCTTAGTTTCTCGGTGAAACAACTGTAACTGGTGTTTCTTTATCTTGATGCGCTAGAACTATGGCTCTTTCCTCAACTGGAAGAAGAGGAACCACAGAAATTTAAATGGGCATCAAGCTTGTGCGCCACTTATTGGCATAACTCAGTAGCCGACTCGTTAAACAACGTTGGATCCCACACCTGGATTGGCCACAAGAGACCAGATGCAAGGGTCTGTTTTGCATCACGTCCACGTTCACACACGATCTGACATCACGCTATTTTTACCTTTGGATCAAATGTATGTGCCTTCGCTACCACCAGCTAGTCTGCCCGACTTTAGAAACAGCATTGTTTCAATAATTTCCTCCAGACATACTGATAAAGTTATGGGAAGAACTCGCCTATGGACTCTGTGTGTGACGAATGGTGCCACATTGAACACTTGTAAGAAAAACTGATTGAGTTGCTCTTCCATTTGATGTATTATTTATAATTGTATGTTGAAACTAATAAATGCTACAAAGACTTAAAACGCGAATTTTCACTTTGAAACACGCCGTATAAGAACTTTTCTTCTAGTTTTCTTCTAGGGATACGTGACACTTTTTAAACACCTTTTCTGGAAGACACAAAATATGTGCTTTATATAAAGCAATACGTAAGCGATCTAGACGGCTTCATTCGCAAAAGATGCGACAGTCAATCTCGAAGATCATTGCTATCCTTTCATTACACTGATTTGTACACTTAACAAGACAGATATGGCCAGGAGTTTGTCCAGCGCAAGCAGCAAGGCGAATTGGAGAGTACCTTTACAGTACACACTGGCTTGCTTGAAAATCACGACAAAAGAAGACACTATTGACGCCGCAGGGCGGATGAGTTGTTTCCCGCCCATCAGTGAATCTTATAATCGCATCTGGCCCTTGGATTTGCTCGGTTGTCGTGAACACGTTAATGATTGGTGTTTCGCGTTAGGGGAGCAGATGGATGAACCACAAAGCGAACTACCGAGAAGAAGGAATTTCCAAATGCCGGTTCGACCCGTGTAGTCAAGAAAGCGTTCCTGTTAAGCAGCGGTTACTATTCCGCTCGTGTGTGTGTGTGTGTGTGTGTGTGTGTGGGTGTGTGTGTGTGTGTGTGTGTGTGCTTTTTTTTCTTTTGTTTTTGATAGAGAAACGATAACTGGTCCGAAAACGCCTCTGTATGTCCACTGTAGTTTAAAAACTGCTTCACTGCAACGTTCCTTGGAAATAAGCGCTAATTTCTATCCCTTGTTTTGTTGACGCATGTTATACCGCCTTGTGATTGCAACGGTTAATGCTGAGTGGCCGATATACGTTACGCGCTTCAGGGTGTGTAATGTCATTTAATTAATTAGCGCATGAGTTCCTTCATTAATTTTCACAGCGGAAATAGTCCTGACCAAAGTGTGTAATTAAAATATCTGGTCAGGACAGCACTAAAGCTGATTACTAATTTACTTTACTGCTGCAGACATGAAATCCGCAACTTTAATCCATTAATCCCACAAGAGACACGTTGCTGAAGTTTTAACACCTGAGCGCAAAATTTTTGTGATTAAATTCTACCTCCATTCCAGTTAAATTTTACCTTCATTTCCGTCCGGCGTACATCTGCTTTCCAATAAACGTGCTGGTGTGTCTTACAGAGATTACTCCTTATGCCTTTCGCACAATATTCGCTCTCCATAAGCTTGTATTGTATAGTACTTTATTATTTGCATATCTGTACAGCAAGTAGCAATCTGATGTCGACGGTCAACTAATGGCTCCGATCCCACTAGTGAGTGTAACTTCAAGGCTCTGTAGTGTAACACCAAACAGAGATTTTAAAGTAAGTGTACAGCCAAAATACGGGGACACTTACCTGAATTGAAGTGCGACTGAATTGAAGTGCGACGTACCGGTTTTTTATGTGGCCCAAGGGCGTTACATACACACACACACACACACACACACACACACACACACACACACAGAGAGAGAGAGAGAGAGAGAGAGAGAGAGAGAGAGAGAGAGATTGGATAATTTTAATCCTTTGCTGTGGAAAGAACTCCTTTCAATCTATAATTATTAATTTTCATCAAGATGACGACGACCATCAGGTAGGTTCTGCGCCTCCCCCTCCCCCTCCCCTTACATTCATATACAGGGTGAGTCACCTAACGTTACCGCTCGATATATTTCGTAAACCACATCAAATACTGACGAACCGATTCCACAGACCGAACGTGAGGAGAGGGGCTAGTGTAATTGTTTAATACAAACCATACAAAAATGCACGGAAGTATGTTTTTTAACACAAACCTACGTTTTTTAAAATGGAACCACGTTAGTTTTGTTAGCACATCTGAACATATAAAGAAATACGTAATCAGTGCCGTTTGTTGCATTGTAAAACGTTAATTACATCCGGAGATATTGTAACCTAAAGTTGACGCTTGAAACCTCCGACGTTCAGATGCGTGTTGTAACAACCACGGGCCACGGTCGGCGAGCAGCATCTGCAGGGACTTCTTTCTGTGGGGTACGTTAAAGGAGAATGTATACCGTGATGTGTCTACAACCCCAGAGGATATGAAACAACGTATTGTGGCAGCCTGCGGCGACACTACACCAAATGTACTGCGGCGTGTACGACATTCATTACGCCAGAGATTGCAATTGTGTGCAGCAAATGATGGCCACCACATTGAACATCTATTGGCATGACATGTCGGGACACACTCTATTCCACTCCGTAATTGAAAACGGAAACCACGTGTGTACGTGTACCTCACACCTCATGGTAATGTACATGTGCGTCAGTGAAAAAGACCAATAAAAAGGTGTTAGCATGTGGACGTAATGTGCTGTTCCAGTCTCTTCTGTACCTAAGGTCCATCACCGTTCCCTTTGGATCCCTACGTAATTCGGTGCTCTCCGGTATACATGATCGAACAGCGCAGGAGTGGTACTCAAGCGTCAACTTTAGGTTACAATATCTCCGGATGTAATTAACATTTTACAATGCAACAAACGGCACTGATTACCTAATTGTTTATATGTTCAGATGTGCTAACAAAATTAACGGGGTTCCATTTAAAAAACGTAGGTTTGTGTTAAAAAACATACTTCCGTGCATTTTTTTTTATGGTTTGTATTAACCAATTACACTAGCCCCTCTCCTCACGTTCGGTCTGTGGAATCGATTCGTCAGTATTTGATGTGGTTTACGAAATATATCCAGCGGTAATGTTAGGTGACTCACCATGTATATCTTACGCTGCCAGCGCTGCCACATGTCTTCTGTGAGTGTTTTTTGCACGTTGACTTCCAACGCAGACGGTGGTCACATTAATGTGAGTGAAAAATGTGCGTAAGTTAAAAATACATAAACATATATTAATACAATTAAAGTCCCTTATGTTCAGTTACGCGTGTTTATGACATTAGAAAAATGTAATACCATTTGTCTTCTAGTATTATTACACTATCTTCTATGCTTCTGCAACAATGTACCCCTCACGTGAATAGCGTGAACCGTCTACTGATGTTGGTATACCTCTCACTCAGTTTCAGCCCCTTGGCCTGTGAAATGGTCTCAGTGACCAACCAATGGAGTCAGTTCATGCTGTGCTCTTTAACTGAACTGTGAAGTGATCAGATGAGGGTGCGTACACCTGGCTCAGAGCCAGGACTCTGCAGCCACACCCTCTCTTCTTACAGCGCCCCCCTTCTTTGCCTGTGTGTCTATAGTCTCCAGCTCCTTAGGCTTCAAGAACAGAGTCCCCGGAAATAACCTTCAGCTGAGCTTCATGACCATCACGGGTCGGTACCTAAACGACTAAGAAAGAGCACATTTCGCCTTAGGTTTTGTGGCTCCAGTTCTACAAAATATGCATGAAGGCTATTTCATTGCAAATCGTACGAAAAATGAGAAAATAGACCACATATTTTTTAATATAATTAATAATTTTTACATGTGCCAATTAATGTAAAAGAAGACAACTTCCACAAAGTTGTCTCTTGAATATTTGCTAGTCTCTGAGTTAGAATTTAATAACGTTCAACGTATTTTCTAAACGCAACAATCTGCCTGCCGTGTGACTCAAGAATCTGTCCAGTGAACTACGATTGATTTTGAAGTTGAATATCTGTCCTTGATGGACCTATGTAACAATAACATAACAATTAGTAAAATTTTTAAAAACCTCTTCTTCATTTATTTTCGTAAAGATTGAACTTACACAGGCCTGAAAGTCTTTTTATTACACATTGATTTAAGTTTTAAGTTTTGTGAAGTCCCTTACCTGAAATGTGGAAAAAAATAATTAAAAATATAACGAAAATGTCTGGTTCCAGAGACCTTTTCAAGTCTCAAACATCTATGATTTACTTATGCAGACTGACGTGACGAATGAAAATATGTACCAAGGTCGGAATTCGAAACCATCAGCTCACTAGACAGATGCACTAACCACTACACACCCTGACATAGTGGCTTCGCACAATTGTACGGACTACCTTAGCACGCTTCCCTCCTCAATCTACATTCCATTCACGCCTCAGCCCCACTTAGTATTCTCCATAAACTCCAATTGTACTGGAACACACACTCGGCATCAAATGGAAAGATGGATCCTGCGTGAAATCCAGACATAAGTGCTTTAATCAAATGAAACTGTGTGGTTCCAGAGATCTTTCCAAGTCTCAGACATCTATGATGTACAGCATATATGCGGACTGAAGCGACGAATGAAAATTTGTGTGAAGGCACAAACCTGAGTCTACTGCTCACTAGGCAAATGCTCTAATCACTACGCCATCCTGGCACAATGGCTTTGCACAACTGCTAGCACTAACCTAGCACGCCTCCCTCTGCAGTCCAAATCTCGCTTCACACGTCAGTCTTATTTGTCGTTTCAGTCCGCATACATACATCATAGATGATGGTGGTAAGTTCCTATGGGACCAAAACGCTGAGGCCATCGGTCCCTAGGCTTACACACTACTTAATCTAAATTACATTAATTTACGCTAAGGTCAACACACACATCCGTGCCCGAGAGAGGACTCGAACCGCGCGAGGAGAGCCGCGCGAACCGTGGCAGGGCGCCTCAAACCACGCGGCTACACCACGCGGCCATCGTAGATGTTTGAGTCTTGAAAACAGCTACGGAACCATATATTTTAATTTGATTAAAGCACCTTTACCTGGGTTTCCGGCAGGTTTCCCGTTTCGTCCGACGCTGAGGTGGTATTCCAATACGACTGGAAAACCTATGCAACCCTCTCGGGTTGAGGCGTGAATGAGAATCTGGGCTGAGGAGAGAGGCATGCTAGCACAGTCCATGTAGTTGCGCAGAGCCGTTGTGCCAGGGTGGTGTAGTGGTTATTCGTTCAAATGGCTCTGAGCACTATGGGACTTAACATCTGAGGTCATCAGTCCCCTAGAACTTAGAACTACTTAAACCTAACTAACCTAAGGACAGCAAACAACACCCAGTCATCACGAGGCAGAGAAAATCCCTGACCCCGCCGGGAATCGAACCCGGGAACCCGGGCGTGGGAAGCGAGAACGCTACCGCACGACCACGAGCTGCGGACCGGTGTAGTGGTTAGCACACCTGCCTAGTAACGAGGAGGCCCAGCTTCGAATCCCGGGCTTGGTACAAATTCCCATTCGTCGTTACGGTCTGCACATATATTTGGGCTCACGCTGTACTTAGGTCGTGATGGGCTGTCGTGAAACGTAAATAGCAGACGATCGATTGAGGCCTCGTCATAATCCAAGGGTGTTTCCACTGTTTCTAGTTACTCTTTATTTTTTTCTGCAGCTCTCCACTGAAGACACCATACAAAGGTTTACTAATACTGTTTTTAAATCAAATGCTGGACAATGTGGCACAATTTTTATTCCATTTAAAACTCAATTTCTCACATAACATAATTGAATTTCTCAGATAACACATGAAACACGATGAAAACTATAGTTTAAAAATACAGCATGAATACTATCTCAAACTATTGTCTTCATTTTGAATTTTGTTTGTGAATTTTACTTCGAATAGGTTCTGGGCTACGAGTCTCAGAATCGCTTTATTTTAATAAATTACGGTAACTTTGACCCTTTAAAAACCTGGAAACGCTTGTTTATCACAGCTGCGAGTTTACAAAAGATATTAAATGTTCTTTAGATTTTAATAAATTACGGTAACTCTGACCCTTTAAAAACCTGGAAACACTTTTTTATCACAGCTGCGAGTTTACAAAAGATATTAAATCTACTTTAGATGACAGAAAATTGAACACCCACAAAAAATGCAGATTTGCCTCCTGTCCGAAGAGAAACGGAACACCCCATGATCTCTGTCCGCGCCGGCTGCAATGATAAGCATTCGGATTTCCTGCCACCGTATCACAACTTTATTTTCAGAGTGTCATGCTGCGCGCCTTGCCAATCACGTAAGCATGCTCTTTCATTTCCTTGCTGTGATAACATACTTAAAAAAGACCTATTGGGATCAGTTTTCTGGATCAACCAATGCATATCGCCAGCGTCTTGTAACCAATGTCTATCACAATACCTTGTGCTTCGCACTAACAAGAGTACTGTGAGCACTTAAGGGAATAGTAAGTTTCAATACAGAGCGTGACGTTTATCGTTCGCGGGGCGTAGCATTCTTTCCCTCTGGCTTCAGAGCAAAATAATGGTAAGCTGCCGGCCGGTGTGGCCGTGCGGTTCTAGGCGCTTCAGTTTGGAACCGCGAGACCGCTACGGTCGCAGGTTCGAATCCTGCCTCGGGCATGGATGTGCGTGTTGTTCTTAGGTTACTTAGGTTTAAGTAGTTCTAAGTTCTAGGGGACTGATGACCTCAGATGTTAAGTCCCACAGTGCTCAGAGCCATTTGAACCATTTGAACCAATGGTAAGCAAGTGTATATCTTCGATGGACAATATCCAGTCAAACTGGTCTCTTGCAGTCCACGCGCATCCCAACCTTGACTAATCAGCTGTAATCATTCACTGCTTGATTCACGCCTGTAAGAATGGTCGATTACGATGCCTTCGAAGCTGCACGAAACGCAATCCCTTCTCTTGGATTTCACGGTGGAGGATCTGGTGGGCGGATTAGGTGTGCCGCCACCGTCCCCTGCTATTCTGCCTACTATTCCGCTTCCCATTTGATCTTATCTCCTTAACAAATGGATTCATTGGTCCCACAAACATTCAGCGTGTATCTCCATAGAGAAAGTCAAGAAAATTACTTCTGCAGTTACTCGCTTCTTAGTTTACGAAATAAAATGAGTAGCGCATACTATATTCTGTATTACAGGAAATGGTTGTAGAACTGCGAATTTTACCTCGGCAGATTAGTGCAACTGACAGCCGCACTTTCCAGTCGAAGAGGAGGCTCATCACCAGGCATTCCCAGGAATACTCTTACCTGAAAAAGAAAAAAAAATTGTCACAGAAACGAGATCGTAGTGAAGCAATCGTACGCTGGAAGCAGATCTTCTAACAACAGAAACCAAATGACAAATTTTCTTGAGACAATGTTCGAGTTAAAAGTAATAAGTAAGGCTCGGTATTGTTCTGAACATAAATTGTTCCTCCTTTTAAGTTTAACAGTCTTAGTAAATGGGAAATATATCATAGTCAATATGTAAGATTTAAAGTAACGCTCTGAGATAGGTCTTGATTTTATGACAAAAATACTGTTCAACTTCCCGCAAAAAAATACCACCGTATTCGCTATTTATTCACCACGACTACCTAGGCCCTAGAGCTACATACAGACAAGTCCGCTTTTGTTGACAATAAAAGCATCCCAAGTTTCCTCAAGATTCTCAGGTAATATTAGGCAACCTTCCTACTTGCATTACCCCGAATACCAAATGCAAAAGAAATAATTTGCTGTTTTGATAGTTTCACATATTTACCAGGAGCACCACCGGCCACAAGGTTTGCACTTGGCTCTTGTTCATATCAGTATATGGTCTAATAATCGAGATACATGACTTCCTAAAGCTATTATTTCATCTCATTACGACAGCTATGCCATAAAAGTTGGCTGTTCATACGGCACTTCATTTCTTCACATTATCTTTTTCTGTTAGTAGATGGTCACATTTACTTCTGCAATGCTTTACGTGTATCTGCTACATTCAGCTTCGATTAATCGGTGTAAGCAATGAGAGAAACCTCTTTGCTTGCCGGCTGTAAGTGATTTCGCATCTTTGTGGAGTCTGTTTCGATCGATGGGAAGCCTTTGCGGGTTGGAAGCCACGAAGCTGGTCTTGTTTGAAATAGCATTTGCCATTCTTCTCTCTGTTCTGGCGGGTGGAGTTCTGTGTCGTGTTCAAACTTGGGAGCAAGACTGCATTTGTCTGTTAGCCGTCTGTGCTGGTGTGTACATCGTAAAATCATGTAAGAGCTGGATAAGACCACTTCAATTACTTCCCGTGATCAAGGTCAGTTAAACTGGTTAGGCTATTTCGACATTGCTTGGCCATGATTTCTCGGCTATTAGGAACACTGCAGTGTGCTTGCTAAAATGGAAACTCGTAGGTCGCTCACACTTAACTGAAAGGAAGCTAATTACAGCGCCTTATACTATCTATTCAGTTCGTCTAACTGTACATTCAAAGTTGTCACCCACTCCCAAATTACGAAATAGTTATTGTTTTGTTCAATGTCGTGTATTAGGAACGTGATGTTCCAATTATGTACTTGTAGTGAATTTAAGTTTTATACGAGCGTATGTTGCTTTCAAGAGCTATACTGGTTTGAAAATCATTTAGCTGTATCTAGTAACAATACATACATCTGTGAATTGTTTTCTTCCGGAATTATTTCGATCCAAATCACATCATTCCTTGTTACTGATACATAATAGTGTATAGCGCCACGCCGCAAGACCGTCATATTGTTATATATCGTGGATTCGCCCCACGGTCCATTAATATTCTGGCGTATCGAAAGTCACATACTGAGTTGCAGTCAAAAAACATTATTAGTAAGTAGTTTTTCCTTTCCATGCTACGAGGTTTCAGGTGCTGTTTCAACGATTGCCACTTGCTCAACATTAAGCTGAGTCATCTTGCACATTACCGTGATGTTATGTGAAAATGATATTCACGAATTATTTATTGGTTCTGATAGAGCACTTGCACGCGAATGGCAAAGGTCTCGAGTTCGAGTCTCGGTCCGGCACACAGTTTTCATCTGCCAGTGCAAACTGCCAGTGCACACTCCGCTGCAGAGTGAAAATTTCATTTTCGATCACTGTCTTGATGAGTCATTACTCACTGGATAGTATTCGAATGTTAACTATGCAAGCCTGTTTATCAGCTGCGGCTGGATTATGAAATAGCGAATGTTTGTAACTGATTACATTAAACTTTACGAGTCAGACAGCGTTTCCAAATCGTTTTCTGAGGTATAAGAATCACACGTGTTTTATAACTTGAAGGCTTCAGGGCTACTTATGAGAACAGTCATTCCTTTTTATCACAACAGGTAACTTTCAACTTACGTTGCTTACCATTACTTAATTCGCAGACTGACAACCAAACTGTATCTTCGAACTACTGACAAACTGTTTGCAGTAATTAGATATTGGATCTTAAGATAATCTGAAGAAAGGTCGACAATACAAATAAAAATGAATACTCTGTGCAACAGAATTTTTTTGAAACCCCGTAATTTCCACCCATTGCGGCGCTTGAAATTTGGCTCAAAACTTCGTAATGGCACAAAAGCATAGTGCCCTGCGACGTTACCCACGTGCTCGACGACGTTTGAAACAGCAAGGAGTCGACACATACGAAAAAACCAGACCTCAGCTCAGAAGTTCATGTGATGCCACCAGATTTCACCACAATTCTGTCCAAAGGCACCGTAGATGTGACACAATGGAAACGCCTTCACCCCCTCCCCCCCCCCCCCCCCCCCACCAATTTCACTCCTTTTGACGCCTCTGCGTTGGAATTCAGAACTCTGAAATCGCGCAGCTGTTTTTAAGTGGCCAGGCACACCTTCGCTCAGAATCGGCACGGAGAGGCCGAATAGGATGACATAATGGGCGCCAATGGAACCATCCCTTCCCTTGCGCGTTGATTCCCCCCCCCCCCCCTTTTTGGCTCGAAAATGGCAGTTCGCAGTGGGATGAGCAACAGGAAGTAATTCTTCACAATCTTTAACACTGCTGACAACCTCGGGTGTTTCAATCCTCCTGTAAGGACACTGTGGGGTTGCAGCGCGATAGCAATTTTTGCCCTCAGGTACAGATTTGTACCATTAAGGGCCATTGAAAACCATTCGACGAAATTTGAACTTGATCCGAAGCAGCGAAGGCTGCTTACGTGTTTTCAGCGCTTCTGTTTCGTGCCGTCCTGTGGCGTGATCATGGGGGGATGCGACATCGGGACATGCTTGAATAAAACGGCAATTATTTTTTGAAATACAACATGTTTACGCCAGTGACTATTAAACTTTTTATTTCCACTATTGCAATATCGCCCTTATGAAGTGCAGATGTTTTGGCTTTAAGCCATGTCAACTTTATACACGTTGACACATTTATATGTCGTTATCATTTGCTGTTATATACATTCGGAACAATGCTAAGTAGTGCGAGCACGCATGTTCATATATCGTAAAATGGACTACTTAGCAGTGTTACGAATGTATATGACAGCACATGACAACGACGTATGAAGGTGTCAGCGTGTATAAAGTTGACATGGCTTAAAGCCAAAACATCTGCATTTGATAATGGCCTAAGGCCGAAATTGCAAAAGAGAAAATAAAAAGTTTGTCACTGGCGTAAACATGTCTTTCAAAAAATTTTACATGAATGTGAATTCCAGTTATGAAAGTTAATTAAAACTGCGAAAGGTTCCTCTAAGACCTGCCAGTTCGGCAGAACCTTTGCTGCCACCCACCCACCTTATTGAGACTTTTAAAAATGTACCGGTACAGACAGAACGCGCCGCGGAATCCTAGGCGCTTCCAGACCAGCAACCCCTTCGACACATTCCGATTCTGGATGCCTACTCTCAGGGGAAAGATCAGCAGCGTAGCGGCGAAAGAGCAGCACTGTAGCTTGCATTGAAAAAAAAAATCAATTCAAATGCCTGTGAAATCTTATGGGAATTAACTGCTAAGGTCATCAGTCCCTAAGCTTACACACTACTTAACCTAAATTATCCTAAGGACAAACAAACACACACACACACACACACACACACACACACACACACACACACACACACACACCCATACCCGAGGGAGGACTCGAACCTCCGACGGGACCAGCCGCACAGTCCATGACCGCAGCGCCTAGACCGCTCGGCTAATCCCGCGCGGCAGTTTGCATGCAGGCGTCAGGGGTTCTGTCTGCACAGGTACATTTTGAAGGTGCTCAACAAAGGCTAGTGATTGGTACCAAGGCTTTTGCCAAACTGGAGAATCTTAGACGGAGCATTTGCCGTTTTATTCACGGACGTGTCAATCTCACATCCTCCCCTCCCATCCGTTTTCCTGCGCCTCTGTGATAACGCCATAGTAGAACGCGACATATGAGGTATGAAGCGCCATAAGCACGCCTTTTTCGTCGAGTGGTGATGAACTGTCCCTAGAGGTTCTGACCTGTACATGAGAGCAAAAATTACGGTCGTGCAGCGCTGAAAATGGGTCAGATCGCGTTCAACGGAGATGCAATGCCACAATGTCTTTAGACAAGTGCTGAAACTTCCGATGGTGCCACCAGTTTCGTGCTGCTCATCAACGCCCCAGGGAAAAGGGCCGTTCCATCGAGATCCTTTGTGCTATCCCCTGATGCAGTTTATGCCGATTCTGAACAGCGGTGTGTCTGGAATGTTGTCTTCGGCCACTCGTAAAAAAACCGCGTGATTTCAACAGTGTGCGTCACGGCTCTCGCCTCAATTGCAGAGGTGTCAAAAGACGGGGGGAATGTGGGTAACAAGGACTGTGACGCCCTTACAGTCGTGTAACACGTCCTCGGTGCCGATGGACAGAATTGTTTTTAAGTTTGGTGCCAATGTGACACGATTCACCCACCTTAAAGGACACATGAACTTTTCTTCGCTTGTGTCAACACCCCGCTGTTTGAAGCGCCGTCGAGTCCGGGGGCGAGATAGGCGGGCGCCACGCTTTTGTACCATTACAGAAGAAGGCTGTACGCACCCTTCAATCAACGTTCAAACATAAGCATCGCAAGGGTGGTGATCGTGGGATTTCGAAAAAGTGATCCTTTAACTGTGTAGTAACGCAGACAGGTGTAGGTTTCTTTATTATATTAAAGAGAGTCACAGTTCGTAGTAGATGAATTGATAACTGACATCGAGACTCTAATTTCTGCGACTGAATGTACTCGCCGGATCGACATACACTGAGGTGGCAGAAGTCATCGGACACCTCTTAATATCGTGTCGGACCTTCTTTCACTTGGCGCAGTGCAGCAGCTCGACGTGGCATGGACTCAACAAGTAGTTGGTAGTCCCATGCAGAAATACTGAGCCATGCTGCTTCTATAGGCGACCTAACTGCGAAAGTGGTGCTGGCGCAGGATTTTGTGCAAGAACTGACCTCTCCATCATGCCCCATAAATGCCCTATGGGGTTCATGTCGGGCGATCTGGGTGGCCGAACCATTCGCTGGAACTGTCCAAACTGTTCTTCAAAGTAATCGCGAACGACTGTGACCCAATGACATGGTCATTGTCATCCATGAAAATTAAATCGTTGTTTGGGAACATGAAGTTAATGAACGGCTGGAAACAGTCTCCAGGTAGCTGAAATTCCAGAGCACGCAGTCCATTCCATGTAAATACAGCCCACATGATTAAGGAACCACCAACAGCTTCTTGTCGACAACTAGCGTATATGGCTTGGTGGGCTCTGTACCACACTCGAACCCTACCATGAGGTCTTACCAATTGAAATTGGGACTCATCTCACCAGGACACCGTCTTGCAGTCTTCTAGGGTCCAAGCAATGTGGCCGCGCGTAGGACAGGCGCTGCAGGACATGTGCTGTTAGGAAAGGCAGTGGCGTCGGTCGTCTGCTGACATAACCCATGAAAGGTGGCTACACTGAGTCACAGCGCCAGAGATTGCGCCGAAGAGTATTAGTCAGCCGCCTCCACTGGCAGTGCTTGTTGAGATGTGGTAGTGGAGAGTTGTTGTCGAGAAGTCGTGGTGGAGAGTGCATATTGAGAAGTGGGCAGTAGGAGTTCCGATGTAACCGTGACTAGTTGTGAGCATGTTGTATGCAGTTGTTCTGATGGGCTAGACAGCCAATGCTGTTCGATTGAGGATGTTGTAATGATCAAGAGTGTATATTTCGTCAATATATATGAAGGTAATAAATTTTTTTTATTTTTATTTCAAATGTCCTAAATAAGAATGCCTCTTGGTCACAGGTTCAGTCAACAAAGCATCTGGCTTGTGTTCATGTACTAGAGTGTAATTCTGGTTTCTATATGCAATTATAGCGTTACTGTTTTTTTTTAATTACTCCAGTGTAAATGGTGGTTAAAATACCTTGTCTTATTGACGAAGAACCGTGCCAGATGTGTACGTTGAATCACACTTCCACACACAGAACAGTTACATTTGTGCTTTATTGTTTCGTAGTTTTGTTTCGTAGCTTTTATAGTTGCTGGGGACTTAATTAATTGTGTTAACGGAAGTTTTGTTTCATTCTTTATTGTTATTCTATGCAGTCAGATCGTGTACTAATACTACTCAGGGCCAACCGGTTACGAAACTTCGTAATCGTATATACAGCTACTAAAATTAAAAATATTTGCATTATATGTAATTAAGCCCCCATGCACCCACTAACGCCAAATTTCGAGGCAGTGCCCTAACGGATACGTTCGTCGTGCAACACACGCTCATTTCTGCGGCTATTTCTGGCAGTGTTGCTTGTCTGTTAGCACTGACAACTCTACGCAAACGCCGCCACTCGCGGACGTTAAATCCGTGGTGGAAGGTAATGACTGAAAAATGGTTCAAATGGCTCTGAGCACTATGGGACTCAACATCTTAGGTCATAAGTCCCCTAGAACTTAGAACTACTTAAACCTTACTAACCTAAGGACATCACACACACCCATGCCCGAGGCAGGATTCGAACCTGCGACCGTAGCAGTCCCGCGGTTCCGGACTGCAGCGCCAGAACCGCTAGACCACCGCGGCCGGCTGTAATGACTGAAATTTGGTATTCTCGGCACACTCTTGACACTGTGGATCCCGAATTGCCATTCCGCGTCCAAGGTCTGTTAATTTCCGTCGTGCGACTATTATCACGTCGGAAACCGATTCATATGAATCACGTGAGTACAAATGATAGCCCCGTCAATACAGTGCCTTTTTATACCTCGTGTACACAATGCTACCTCCTTCTGTATACGTGCGTATCACTATCCCATGACTTTTTTCACCCCAGCTTAATCCGTTAACCTAAAAGTAAATTACGCCGAGGATTAAGTACACATATGACGTAATAAAGAGGGACAGCCTTCCGCAGAGAGGCTGGGGCTTTCGCCCTCGGTTTCGCAGCACCCCTGGGGCCTGCGACAGCCACCTCGCGCTGTCAGGGCGAGTTCAGCGGCAGACTGTCCCGCCTGCCTAACGACCCCTGAGGGAGGGCGCAGCACAGGTAGCGAGGTGGGCGCCACACAAAGGCCGTGGGCGGCCCGCAGCACACAAATTGCCGGAAAAGCCAACCCTGCCCAGCCCTGCCCTGGCGCGGCCTGCAGCGTCCCGCCCTCACCACCAGCTGTGGCCCGCTCCTCGCCCTGCGGCAGGTGCTCCCGGCACCCGCAGCCGGTGGTGTGGGCGGCATTCGGATGAAGTACACGCTCTTCGTCTCTCCATAACAGTATACAGTAAGACCGCCAAAATCCGGCATTCGATTGAGTGACTGTAGGAGGGTACAAGATGAGTTGGACAGGATTTGTGATTGGTGTAAAGAATGGCAGCTAACTTTAAATATAGATACATGTAAATTAATGCAGATGAGTAGGAAAAAGAATCCTGTAATGTTTGAATACTCCATTGGTAGTGTAGCGCTTGACACAGTCACGTCGATTAAATATTTGGGCGTAACATTGCAGAGCGATATGAGGTGGGACAAGCATGTAATGGCAGTTGTGGGGAACGCGGATAGTCGTCTTCAGTTCATTGGTAGAATTTTGGGAAGATGTGGTTCATCTGTAAAGGAGACCGCTTATAAAACACTAAACGACCTATTCTTGAGTACTGCTCGAGCGTTTGGAATCCCTATCAGGTCGGATTGAGGGAGGACACAAAAGCAATTCAGAGGCGGGTGCGATTTGCCGGCCGCGGTGGCCATGCGGTTCTAGGCTCTGTAGTCCGGAACCGCGCGACTGCTACGGTCGCAGGTTCGAATCCTGTCTCGGGCATGGATGTGTGTGACGTCCTTAGGTTAGTTAGGTTTAAGTAGTTCTAAGTTCTAGGGGACTGATGACCTCAGATGTTAAGTCCCATAGTGCTGAGAGCCATTTGAACCATAGGCGGGCTGCTAGATTTGTTACTGGTAGGTTTGATCATCACGCGAGTGCTACAGAAATGCTTCAGGAGCTCGGGTGGGAGTCTCTAGAGGAAACGAGGCGTTCTTTTCGTGAATCGCTACTGAGGAAATTTAGAGAACCAGCATTTGAGGGTGACTGCTGTACAATTTTACTGCCGCCAACCTACATTTCACGGAAAGACCACGAAGATAAGAGAGATTAGGGCTCGTACAGAGGCATATAGGCAGTCATTTTTCCCTCGTTCTGTTTGGGAGTGGAACAGGGAGAGAAGATGCTAGTTGTGGTACGAGGTAGCCTCCGCCACGCACCGTATGGAGGATTGCGGAGTATGTCTGTAGATGTAGATTATGCGGAAGATACTAGATAATATTTACTCGTAATTAGCCCACCGCCTATTTTCAACGTGCAACAACCACTCACAGACGGAAGGAGGGAGCAGTGGAGGGTAAATAACGCACGTGAGGCGGAAGGAGGGGGGGGGGGGGGGGGGGGGGGGGAGCGAAAAGAAACAGTACACTCGTTGTCGTAATACGGAAACGGAGCGATTTACCTGACGTCAAAACGAAATGACCATTGGCTTTCGGACCGAGTGTGGAAGCATTTCCAAAACGGCAAAGTTCCTAAAGCGTTCACGCCCCGCCGCGGTTCCAGTACACCGCGCATTGCAAAATGGCGGTTATTCAAAACTGACGCCGAGACAACTATGGGCCGCCACAGACGACAGGGGTGAATGATGGCTGCGGAAATGTGCACGGGCGATTTCAGGAGCGACTGTTGAGCAACTGATCGGCCAGATGAACCAAGGGGCTACCAACAGTGTTTCCTCAAAAACCGATCGACGAACGTTGCCGTGTGTGGGCTTCCGCAGCAGGCGCCTGGTTGACGAAGGCTGGAATTTCCACGCCCATGCCGCAACTGGACGTCCACCGAGTGGTGACAGGTGGCCTTTTCAGATTCATCACGTCTGAAAGCTAAAGGTCCAGGACGTAGGAGTAACCTTTATGGCCTGGGGAATGTTCTCGTGACATCCTCTGGGTGATCTCGTTCTTCTGGAAGGCATAATGGATCAATACGAGTATGCATCCATCCTTAGGGATAATGTTCATCCCAACATGCAGTTTGATTTTTCGCGGCAGGATAGCGTCTACCAGCAGGACAGCGCACTTATACCCGTTACACCATGTGTAAAGTGAAACAGTGTCGTGTAGGCTGCCTTCTGTTTCACTTGCTACAATTGTACAGTCATTTTCTAGTGAATTTCTATAGATTACTTCGACCTGTTTTCAAGCATTAGGCAGGTAAGATTGGTGAAGCTATGAACCGTTCAACACAATTTACACTTACAGAACATAATCACAACAAACTGCCTGCGGGTCCTAAGCAGCTGGAACGTGGTTTCTCCGTTAATCTAAATGAGTTGCCTCTAGACAGTACTTAGCGTGTGCCCGCATCTCGTGGTCGTGCGGTAGCGTTCTCGCTTCCCATGCCCGGGTTCCCGGGTTCGATTCCCGGCGGGGTCAGGGATTTTCTCTGCCTCGTGATGGCTGGGTGTTGTGTGCTGTCCTTAGGTTAGTTAGGTTTAAGTAGTTCTAAGTTCTAGGGGACTGATGGCCATAGATGTTAAGTCCCATAGTGCTCAGAGCCATTTGAACCATTTTTTAACTTAGCGTGCGATGCAAATTCTGAGATTCAAAAAGAGGAGAAATTCAAAGGTATGGAACCTCCGTTCATCGCGCTTAATGAATTAACACTCGATTTAATGGAGAAGAAGCAACAAGGTTTGCAAAATTGCTCAAATGGGTGTAAGCACTATGGGACTTAACATCTGAGGTCATCAGTCCTCTAGACTAAGAACTACTTAAACCTAACTAACCTAAGGACATCACACACATCCATGCCCAAGGCACGATTCGAACCTGCGACCGTGGCAGCAGCGCGGGTCCGGACTGAAGTGCTTAGAACCGCTCGGCCACAGCGGCCGGTACCAAGCTTTGCAAAGTACTACCTTACGCGTGACAAAGATGATTATTCACACCACCATCATTCCCCTAACTATATTTTTACGTTTCAGTTACACAGACTGATTGAAAGGTTGATAAAAAAAGGAGAATACTACATAGACTGTATTAAAAACTAAAAACAGTGAAGAAAACGGGAAAGTGAGTATGGATATGATGAAGGGTCACCATTGGATTTAAAAAATTCGTAAAATGTAAGCGAATATCGCGCGCAGATCTTGGGTAGTATGTCTGACAACGCGATGGCAAGAGGTGTGATGGAGAAAAAACCGCAGAAAAGGGATATCTTCGGCAGACTGTGACTGCATAGCTGGGATGAGCCAGAAGATGAACTAATACAGCTAACTGCTCCAGGAGACTAGAGCTTGGCATTTGATCGACGGTGATGGATGCAACTTGTAAAGGTAGCGCTTGGCCTTCGGGGAGTGTGATAGCTGGATGAGGACGAAATCCTTTGCACTATAATCAAATTACGATGCTAGAGGACACTCTTCCTTTGAAATGGTCCATTTTCATACATCGCAGAAATGTTGTACACCACCACAAAATTAGAAAGCACAACAAATTCTGACTAGGTCCCTTTACGAAATTGGAAATTTGTGGTAAGGTCTTATGGGACCAAACTGCTGAGGTCATCGGCCCCTATGCTTACACAGTACTTAAACTAACTTAGGCTAAGGATGACACACACATACACACACACACACACACACACACACACACACACACACACAAACCTCCGACGGGGGAAGCCGCGCGGGCCGTGACAATACGCCTCAGACCGCTCGGCTACCTCTTTACGAATCGACTGATGTAGTAACTTGTAGTCGCACCATTTCCAACGTTATTCTTACATTAAAACTGTAACTGTGATTTTAGTTTTACGGAAAAATGGACTGAAATAATGGCACAGGTGCTCGCCGTGGTACGGTATGAAGACCAGAACCGACTGTAGCGCAGCAGTACGTGCGCGAGCGAGCGACAGCCGCTAGAGGGTAGCCGATTACGATTGCAAACCAGGCGCACTCCATGCACGTGAGTCGACTCAGAAAGCAGAAGCCAGTGGCACCATTTGGCAACCATCCCGTCCTGCTCAAGACTCGAGGGACTTCATTTCTGCTTTACAGTCTAAATCTCAGACCGGTCAAGTAACTGCCTGCCAGAGTGGCCGAGCGGTTCTAGGCGCTTCAGTCTGGAAACGCGCGACCGCTACGGTCGCAGGTTCGAATCCTGCCTCGGGCATGGATGTGTGTGATGTCCTTAGGTTAGTTAGGTTTAAGTAGTTCTAAGTTCTAGGGGATTGATGACCTTATAAATTAAGTCCCATAGTGCTCAGAGCCATTTGAACCATTTTTGGTCAAGTAACTAGCAATTATCGTAACCGACACTCGTCCAAGAGATTTGGATTTGACTCGCAATACGATATTTTACCTTCCAGTGTACAGAATAGAGTTACGCTTGTGCGCAGGTTGTCACTACTGTACTGCTAATTGAGGAGGTGTCACCCTAATTCTCTAAAGAGGAGGAGGAGGAAAAAGTAAGAAATATATGCGACGCTGATGGTGGTCGTGAACATTATTATAAACAGAGCTGAAAGTGACTACTCTTTATGGCGACCTTGCAGATTGATGGAACCCCTTCGTGACAATGATGTCCTTAATTTTATAAAAATTCTCTTGTATGTATCTTGCATTCCGAAACAAAATATATTAAAAAACAAAATTATGTAAGAAACTAGAAACGACTCAGGGGCGTAGTGATTCGTACGAGAAATCAAGCGATATGCAAACAACGAAAACTATTAGATCATCTTTCGGCCACCCATCTGGGGCAGGAGTATCTCTTCTTCTGACATTTCAGTTGTTAATCGTACAGTCATCTCCAAGGTGAATCAGTGACCTAATTAAAACCACTTCACACAATTATATATGAGGTACAGGGTGTTTCAAAAATGACCGGTATATTTGAAACGGCAATAAAAACTAAACGAGCAGCGATAGAAATACACCGTTTGTTGCAATATGCTTGGGACAACAGTACATTTTCAGGCAGACAAACTTTCGAAATTACAGTAGTTACAATTTTCAACAACAGATGGCGCTGCGGTCTGGGAAACTCTATAGTACGATATTTTCCACATATCCACCATGCGTAGCAATAATATGGCGTAGTCTCTGAATGAAATTACCCGAAACCTTTGACAACGTGTCTGGCGGAATGGCTTCACATGCAGATGAGATGTACTGCTTCAGCTGTTCAATTGTTTCTGGATTCTGGCGGTACACCTGGTCTTTCAAGTGTACCCACAGAAAGAAGTCACAGGGTTTCATGTCTGGCGAATAGGGAGGCCAATCCACGCCGCCTCCTGTATGTTTCGGATAGCCCAAAGCAATCACACGATCATCGAAATATTCATTCAGGAAATTAAAGACGTCGGCCGTGCGATGTGGCCGGCACCATCTTGCATAAACCACGAGGTGTTCGCAGTGTCGTCTAAGGCAGTTTGTACCACCACAAATTCACGAAGAATGTCCAGATAGCGTGATGGCAGCGGCGCTGAGGGGTTGCCGTGTTTGAATTTTGTATGGATAGAGGTGTAAACTCTGGCGCATGAGACGATACATGGACGTTGGCGTCATTTGGACCGCAGCTGCAACATGGCGAACGGAAACCCGAGGCCGCTGTCGGATCACCTACTGCACTAGCTGCGCGTTGCCCTCTGTGGTTGCCGTAAGCGGTCACCCTACCTTTCCAGCACGTTCATCCGTCACGTTCCCAGTCCGTTGAAATTTTTCAAACAGATCCTTTATTGTATCGCTTTTCGGTCCTTTGATTACATTAAACCTCTGTTGAAAACTTCGTCTTGTTGCAACAACACTGTGTTCTAGGCGGTGGAATTCCAACACCAGAAAAATCCTCTGTTCTAAGGAATAAACCATGTTGTCCACAGCACACTTGCACGTTGTGAACAGCACACGCTTACAGCAGAAAGACTACGTACAGAATGGCGCACCCACAGACTGCGTTGTCTTCTACATCTTTCACATCACTTGCAGCGCCATCTGTTGTTGAAAATTGTAACTACTGTAATTTCGAAAGTTTGTCCGCCTGAAAATGTACTGTTGTCCCAAGCATATTGCAACAAACGGTGTATTTCTATCGCTGCTCGTTTAGTTTTTATTGCCGTTTCAAATATACCGGTCATTTTTGAAACACCCTGTATGTTCAAAAAGTGATGGGAACTTTATAATTTCGTGTGTTGTATAAGTGAAATACGCCGGATCTTTTCGTCGTTGTGTTGGGAAACATGCCTGTAAAGTATTTGCACAGTGTGGGCCATGTGAGGTATTACGTGAGTCGTCAGCTGTCAAAAAGGTTACACGTTTTTTTGGGAGTATTGGCGATTATTTATTATGAATAACAATAGATCAGAGAATTGTACTGACTTTTGCAGCAAGAATGGGATAAAGTGTAGCAAAGTTTTAGAATTTTAAGTGTTGCGACTTGGCAAGACAGCCAAGCCACAATGAGATAGCCGAAAGGCACGCGTTTAAGCTCACGCAGGCTGGCGTGAGGTCTGGAACAGTTAAAGGAGTTGAGTCTAGTAAAGAAAGTACGTAGCTTCTGGAATACTTAACTTTAATCTATAATTGGTAAACATCGGCCTGACGGTACATGCATCACAAGATAAATAGCAATTGATAATGGCGCCTTGCTAGGTCGTAGCAAATGACGTAGCATGAAGGCTATGCTAACTATCGTCTCGGCAATTGAGAGCGTAATTTGTCAGTGAACCATCGCTAGCAAAGTCGGCTGTACAACTGGGGCGAGTGCTAGGAAGTCTCTCTAGACCTGCCGTGTGGCGGCGCTCGGTCTGCAATCACTGACAGTGGCGACACGCGGGTCCGACGTATACTAACGGACCGCGGCCGATTTAAAGGCTACCACCTAGCAAGTGCGGTGTCTGGCGGTGACACTACATTAAGTATTGTTTTATAAGCATTACGAAGAAGGCCGTGACGGCGTTGAAGACGACTAGCGCCCTGAACGCCTTGCCACATCAAATGAGATCCTGGAAGAAGGAAAAAGAAATGGTTACGAACAATCGCCGAATTATAATCAGAGACATCGCTAATGGTGTTAGTATATCAACGTGCTCTTGAAATGAAATTTTTTTCGAATGTTATCGGTATGAGACGTGAGACAGCAAAATTTATTTCAACGTTGTTGAATTTCCAACATAAACTGCGGCGAGAGCAAGTTGCTCCGGAGTCGCCTGATGATGTCACCAACGACGTAGAACTAGTGAAACGTGTAAGAACATGTGATGAAACATGGGGTTACTGAAATGACGTCGAAACTAAGACTGAATTGTTCCAGTGGAAGCATTCTGGGGTTCCAAGACCGAAAAAAGCTCGATGCGGGAGACAAATATTAAAGTTTTGCTCACTGTGTTCTTCGATTAAAAATCAGCGCAGTGCACAGTCGAACGATCATAAAGGAACAGGCCTACTAATTAATGTTCAAAGCCGTTTGCCTACAGCAATGAAAAAAAAGAATTGTGACGAAACAATTCGCAGTTTTCCCATTACGATAATGCACGTGCTCACACTTAGATGTTTTTTCTTGGATTTTCGGTCAAAAACAACACTCTAATCATGCACCACCATCAATATTCGCCATACATGGCCCCATGTTAGAAAAAAATAATGAAATTCGTGAAGGGTCTTCGTTTCGCAAGTTTAGATAACATTAAAAAGCCATCGCTGAGGGAGCTAATGGTAATCCTATAGATCGATTTACAGACGTGTTTGGGGTTGGGGAAAGCACTGACGTAAGTCTATAACATCTAATTGGGGCTATTTTGAGGGAGGTATCATTAATGTAGGAGAATAAATAAATTATTTTCAAAAAACAAATGTTCTCGTTACTTTTTAACGCAACATGTAATGCGGAGTAATATTCGCATGCATCACAGAAGAGACAATTGGCACGAAAGAGGCTGTAAGTTCCTGGAACATCAAATCCGCAGCCATATCGTCTGGGCAGACAAGACGCCGACAACATTGCCCGTGCTCAGTGTGAGACACAGAATGGATTCTGTTAAACGAGTTGCCTGTTCATATAACTGCGCCTTACCAAGGATCATTTCCTTCGCTCACATTATCGTTGAGGTCTTCACTGCCACCCTAGCAACGGTCCCTTACAGGTTACTATCACCCGGACTAGGTGAACACTTGTCATCCCCCTCTTCCTCACCATTTGCCTGATGAGGCCCCCTAGTTGCGCCAACGAGGCTTAGACACAAGATTATGACATACACTGGAATGTTCTATGGATCCAGCAAGTTAAAATAGATCTTGAAACTCCCAGATGGAAGCAGTAGAACTAACACACATTGTTCGTTCAGTCAAAAGGTAAATTGTTCGGTAGTGCGGCCACAGAATGTGGTTTGAAAACAAAACCGGAACCAAGTGGACCGAAGAAAGGAAGTTAGCCCGTGGAGAAAGATGAGAGCCATACGGAAGACCAGAAAAATTAATCTATGAGCACTGTGTGATCTGGGATGCGCCATACAGCAATTCTTTTATACAAAACAGTCGCCTATGTCTCTGTCTCTCTAGCTGTCTCCGCCTCTCTTTCATGGCCGAATGTGTACTTGGGTTGCCTGTAATACAGTCACCTGCTCCACGTGAAAGGGGCAAGCCGAGAAAATGATTCGCTTCTAGAAAATCCTTCTCCATTTGGAGACACTTTCTTTAGGTTTTCCCATAGGTTTTCCTGCTAAAAATCACTCCATCGGTTAAGTGGAGTAGACAGTATGCAGATGCTCCACACATGGTTAATAGACCCTCCCATTTCAGTGAAATCTCGTCGTCCCAGGGCTGAAGAATTCAACAGATAGACGCCTAGCTCCACCTGGTAACATCAGCGAGCATTTTGTCTCCAACAAAACATAAACACACACACACACACACACACACACACACACACACACACAGAGTCCAACAGTAATATAACCGCCCTGTCAAAAGCATGATAACAACCTTTTGCAGCGCGTACCATGGGGAGACGAGGAGGAAGAGAGTCAATGACGTTCTGGAAGGAGCCGACAGGGATGTGGAGCCATGCCGTCTCCAAGTCCAGTGCCGTCGCCAGCTGCGCTAGACTTCTCGATTGAGAAGACACGGCGAGAACAGCCCTATCGCGGCGGTTCCACAGATTCCCGTTTAGGTTTAAATCCGGGGAGTTTGGTGGCCAAGGGAGTATGGTAAACTCATTCTGGTGCTCTTTGAACAACGCATGTATGCAGCAAGCTGCGTGACAAGTTGCATTGTTGTGTTCGTATACGTCATCATGCCGGAGAAAACAAACTGCATGTACGGGGGAACATGGTCGCCAACGATAGACATATAATTGGTTGATCCAGTGTGTCTTCCAATATGACGAGATCACCCAAGGAATGCCACGAAAACGTTCCATAGAGTATTACGCTCCCTCCCTTCCGAAGATTGTTGTAGGGTACTTGCTGTCAGATGTTTCACGTCATGCACGCCAACGACCATCTGTCCGATGGAGCATAAAACGTGATTCATCTGAAAAAGCAATCTGTTGCAACACAGTCGACGTCCAGCTGCCGTAGTAACTTGCAAATTCCAGCTTTCGTCGCCGATGAACAGCAGTCAGCATGGGCCCACGGACCACGTGCCTGCACTGGAGAGCCATACACAGGAACCTTCGCTGAACGGCCGTTGACGAGACATTGTTGGTAGCCCCCTGGTTCAGCCGGGCAGTCACTTGCTCAGCAGTTGCACGTCTACTCGCCCGTATACATTTCAGCAGACATCGTTCACCCCTCTCACCTATGGCCCATGCTGCATCATAGTTGCCTCGGCACTGGCTTTGGATAGCGCCGTTCCGCCAGCCACGGTATTCTTTAACCACTGCGGCAAGCCAACAGTTTACAAACTTGGCTGTTTCGGTAATGGTCCCACCCTTCGCCCGGAAAGCAATGATAATGCTCATTTGGGCATCAGATAATTCGCTCAGTTTCCGCATGACGACAACGACTGCACTGTTTCCCGCATCTGCCAACACGGTTTAAACCCCCCTCCCTCCCCCCTCCACACCAGTGCTTGTGCTCCCACCTACCGTCTATGAGTAGTTCTTGCACGTTGACGTAGAACATAGGGGGTGGTCACGTTAATGTGAATGGACCATATTGCACTACTGGCCATTAAAATTGCAACACCACGAAGATGACGTGCTACAGACGCGAAATTTAACCGACAGGAAGAAGATGCTGTGATATGCAAATGATTAGCTTTCCAGAGCATTCACACAAAGTTGGCGCCGATGGCGACACCTACAACGTGCTGACATGAGGAAAGTTTCCAAGCGATTTCTCATACACTAACAGCAGTTGACTGGCGTTGCCTGGTGAAACGTTGTTGTGATGCCACGTTTAAGGAGGCGAAATGCGTACCACCACGTTTCCGACTTTGATAAAGGTTGGATTGTAGCCTATCGCGATTGCGGTTTATCGTATCGCGATATTGCTGCTCGCGTTGGTCGATATCCGATGACTGTTAGCAGAATATGGAATCGGTGGGTTCAGGAGGGTAATACGCCACACCGTGCTGGATCACAACGGCCTCGTATCACTAGCAGTCGATATGACAGGCATCTTATCCGCATGGCTGTAACGGATCGTGCAGGCACGTCTCGATCCCTGAGTCACCAGATGGGGACGTTTGCAAGACAACGACCATCTGCACGAACAGTTCGACGACGTTTGCAGCAGCATGGACTATCAGCTAGGACACTGTGGCTGCGGTTACCCTTGACGCTGCATCACAGACAGGAGCGTCTGCGATGGTGTACTCAACGACGAACCTGTGTGCACGAATGGCAAAACGTCATTTTTTCGGATGAATCCAGGTTCTGTTTACAGCATCATGATGGTCGCATCCGTGTTTGGCGACATCGCGGTGAAAGCACATTGGAAGCGCGTATTCGTCATCGCCATACTGGCGTATCACCCGGCATGATGGTATGGGGTGCCATTGGTTACATGTCTCTGTCACCTCTTGGCCGGCCGCGGTGGTCTAGCGGTTCTAGGCGCGCAGTCCGGCACCGCGCGACTGCTACTGTCGCAGGTTCGAATCCTGCCTCGGGCATGGATGTGTGTGATGTCCTTAGGTTAGTTAGGTTTAAGTAGTTCTAAGTTCTAGGGGACTGATGACCACAGTAGTTAAGTCCCATAGTGCTCAGAGCCATTTGAACCATTTGTCACCTCTTGTTCTCATTGACGGCACTTTGAACAGTGGACTTTACATTTCAGATGTGTTACGACCCGTGGCTCTACCCTTCATTCGATCGCTGCGAAACCCTACATTTAAGCAGGATAGTGCACGACCGCATGTTGCAGCTCCTGTACGGGCCTTTCTGGATGCAGAAAATGTTCTAATGCTGCCCTGGCGAGCACACTCTCCAGATCTCTCACAATTGAAAACGTCTGGTCAATGGTGGCCGAGCAAGTGGTTCGTCACAATACGCCAGTCACTACTCTTTATGAACTGTGGTATCGTGCTGAAGCTGCATGGGCAGCTGTTCCTGTACACACCATCCAAGCTCTGTTTGACTCAATGCCCAGGCGTATCGAGGCCGTTATTACGGCCAGAGGTGGTTCTTCTGGGTACTGATTTCTCAGGATGTATGCACCCAAATTGCGTCAAAATGTAAACACATGTCAGCTCTAGTATAATATATTTTTCCAATGAATACCCGTTCATCATCTGCATTTCTTCTTGGTGTAGCAATTTTAATGGCCGGTAGTGTACATAAATACGCGCTAGTGTACATACGTCTACGAGAGGGGGAAGGGGGGACAGAGGGGGAGGGAGAGAGAGAGAGAGAGAGAGAGAGAGAGAGAGAGAGAGAGAGAGAGACCTAGGCGAGTATCCGGCGCCCGGCGCTGGCTGTGCTACGGTGGACGGGAGGTCAGCTGTGACCGCTCTGCGGAATGGCCGCTCAGCTGCTCTCCTCTCCCGGCCTGGCCTGCACTTTCGCCTCTCCCACTGCCCGCTGGCCGGCGAAACTCGGCCACTGACGTAGTGCTCGCCTCTTCATCTACATCCACGTTAAACTTTCCCCGGCAGTCGTTCAACTAGGGGCGCACGCAGCCGCTTTGTGGCCTGCAGGTCGCGGGGGAGCTCGATATCAAACTGTCAGCAGCGATGCAGTCAAGAAGCAGTTTCACTGTCCGGGCACCCCCTCCGTTTCGTTCTATAGCACGACGGCTCTCCTCCACACACAGTTTCCTTCATAACGGATGCGAGCCTCGAAAGCGCATCGGATAAAGAAGACCGTAGCAGCGAGCGGCCTTAGCTTACCTTGGAATCTTATCTCGTAATTCTTACAGCCCCAGTACAATGAATCTTTCAACTGGACGACTCGTCTCGTCTGTAGAATTTGTATTTTCTTAGTGTTACCGTGTTTGACAGTCGACATAGCATAAGAGATCTTATTAAAACCAATGACGTATTCCAAGTATAGACAATAAGCTACAGAATGGCTCCGAAAATATCGCCCCTTTTCAGGCTCGGTAGCTCAGCTCCCAACATCCCCCCTTCGTAGTATCCCCCCATTTCCTTCTCTTGTTCTCCTCCCCCCCCCCCCCCCTCTCTGTATCATGCCTTGGCTCTTAGAGACATCTCAGTTTAAACCTTCAGTTTACTTTACATACCTCTAGCGTTAGCGAAAGTAAGCGATACACTATGTTCACTCCTCACTGGAGAACACTTTTGCAAGAACAATTTAGTTTACGAGCAGACTCTAATTCATCAAGGCGATTTACATTGATAAATTCTTTTGTCCTAGTCACAGCATAATGTCAATGATCTTCGTTAAGATTGGGTCCGCAGCTGCGATGAAGTGTTTACATGATCGAATGCAGTCTGTACATATAATTTTTTCCTTTATTCCTTGCACGATTGCACACTTTCGGTCTTAGGCCATTGCCGGCCGGGGTGGCCGAGCGGTTCTAGGCGCTACAGTCTGGAACCGCGCGACCGCTACGGTCGCAGGTTCGAATCCTACCTCGGGCATGGATGTGTGTGATGTCCTTAGGTTAGTTAGGTTTAAGTAGTTCTAGGGGACTGATGACCTCAGAAGTTAAGTCCCATAGTGCTCAGAGCCATTTCTTAGGCCATTAGGAAGTATCTTTACAAAACAATTTATGGATAGTACATTACATCATATAAGTATTTGCATCTGTGTATATTTAAACAGCGTCCACATATATTGTGACTATGACAGGTATCGTAAATACATGAGATTGGAATCACCAGCGCCGTTATAAGATTACATTATACCTCACGTCCCATCGCACGCAACGTATCACGTTGAATACGATGGGACGTGAGATATTTGAAATAAAAAATAAAACTGTGACGTGCACCCGTACTAACGGGGCCAGTGATTTGAATTTTATGTTAAACGACACCTATTGTCATAGGCACAACAACGGCGGATGCTGTTTGGATATACACAGGTGCAGAGACGTGTATGGTATAATTTGGTAATTTGGCATCGATTAATTTTTTGTAAAGATATCTGATAATGGTGCTAAGATCGAATTTGTTTAAAGAAAAATTACAGCTGCAAGGGGCAGTAAACAGTTTAACCACACTCGTAACGTACGAAAAAACAAGGTCGTGCGGAAGCGCACCCAGCAGAGTCTGGGCAGAAGCATACAAGTTGGTCGACCGTATTCTCACGCTACGTTAAGTTCAACCGACAATTGATGAACTGGTGCACAGTTGCTCCAATGGGTTGCGTAACTCTGGCGCGGCCAGCAGCGACGCAGAACGTCACGGAGAAAGCCGCTGACGTACTTTCAGATTGACGACCTCTGATCTCGAGGCGTTCCTTCGGACGGCCTTCATGCAGCGTGTAATTTCCTCGAGCTTTTCCCTTGAGTCGAGACAACACTGACCGCAACTGTGCGCTTTTCGGGCCGACAGCATTCCTGGACGGATGTTGGCCGTCGAGTCTCCTGGGATGCTACATTCGTTTTGCATTCTGTTTGCAACGAGACAGTACGATTACTCTTAGAACCCTGTTTCTTCCCTATGGCACATGTGGTCACCTAAAAACTGAGAGTCACCACCGAACTTTTATGAGAGAACGCACTGCAAAACTGAGAGCTGCCTCAGTAATGTACGAAGCATACGTGGTGAATTTCTGGGCCTTACAGCTGGTGGCACCACATAAACAAATGGTGTACCCAATTAGATACGGGAGACGCAGTCAGAAAGTAACTTCCGATAGCGTCCAGAGACAGCATGTGTAACCTGATAGCGATGCGCATCAGCGGGACGAGAGAGGTCGTCTGTGGGAATAATGCAGTGCAGTTTCAGTCTTGTGACGACAGTGGTTATCCCACAATGCTAAGATGAAATGGCTGCTCAGATACTGCCTCCCGCCAACAGCGATGTTCCCTCAGTTACCCGATTTTTGCACGCTCAGAAGCAATTTCCGGCAGACACACACCTCCACGTGTATGGAAACGACGTTATGACCAACCGTATGGTCAGACGATGGACCAAGCAGTTCGTTATAGGACGAACCAATATCCACGACAATGACCGCAGTGGCCGACCGTCCCTGGCGACACCAGAACTGATGGAAAGTGTGCGCCAAGAGATTTTGCAGAACCAGTGCTTCACGATTTCAGAACTCTCTCGTCAATTCCCCCAGATGTCTCTCGTTTGCTGTTGCAAGAAGTTGTCTCACGGTGGCTTGGTTTTCACCAAGTGTGTGCAAGACGGGTGCCAGGCCAACTGACAGAGGAACACGAAACCAAACGTCTGGCCGCAGCATTGATATCCGTACGGAGGTACGCAGAG
Organism: Schistocerca piceifrons; assembly: GCF_021461385.2. NCBI lineage: Eukaryota > Metazoa > Arthropoda > Insecta > Orthoptera > Acrididae > Schistocerca > Schistocerca piceifrons. Next base: position 15,781,160 of record NC_060143.1, read on the forward strand.
AATGGTGACGAGTTTCCCGACCCCATGTTGTCAGTGGGGATGAAACATGGGAGCCCCACGCCACACCGGGAATAAAATAACAGTCAATGCATTGGCGCCATAGTGGCTCACCTGTGGAAACAAAAACACCTAAGACATTGAAAAATCTCACGATGGCGATCCAGAACAAGAGATGAGCGATGTTGACAAAAGGCATTGTGATTGTGTATAAAGATGAAAGACCACATAGAGCCATCGCCACGCGAAACGTGTGAGTATGTTTCGATGGGAGATCTTATTTTATTTTATTTTACACGTCTAGTTACGTAGGACCAAATTGAGGAGCAAATCTCCAAGGTCATGGAACGTGTCAGTAGATGAAATTACAACATAAAAGTAATAACAGATAAAATGAAATGTTTATGAAGCCAAAAAGAGACAAGCGGTAAGTTTATGTAAACGCAATCAACAATATAAGACATGAATTAGCTTAATTTTTCAAGGCACTCCTCGACGGAATAGAAGAAGTGACCCATGAGGAAACTCTTCACTTTCTACTTGAAAGCGCATGGACACTGCTAAGATCTTTTAATTCTTGCGGTAGCTTTTTCAAAATGGAAGCAGCAGTATACTGCACACCTTTCTGCACGATAGTGAAGGAAGTGCGATCCAAGTGCAGATTGGATTTCTGCCTAATATTAAGTGAGTGAAAGCCGCAAATTCTTTGGACTAAGCTGATATTGTTAACAAGGAACGATAATAAAGAATATCGACCATCCATCCTCCAACCCCGATCTTGCCAAGTGAGTTTCATCTTTTATGGGAGGAAAACGTGTCGACGACATGACGCTGATGCGCAGACTGAAGCGACTTCGTGGCTTCGGAGGTTGGTGTCGGGCTTCTATGACGCGGACATACATTTGACGGTTCACTGTTCTGATACATGCCTCAACAGTGATAGTGTCAATGTTGTGAAGTAGCCACTGAATCTAAGTAAATATTCCAATAAATATTTCTTCCTTAGTGATTTTTTAATCGGTTTTCGGAACTTTCTTTCTAAATGCAGTGATCTGCATTTAACCATCATCCCGCTTCTGTCAGTGCGGTTGCTCTCATGAGGCTATTATTTAACTCTTACGGCGATTAATAAAGCCATGAGCCAGCCACTTTGTGTCTGCTTGCAACATTTTTACAGTGCGAATACGGCACGTTAGTGAAAATTAATTATTCTGCTACCGTAGCACATCATCCGCAGAAGATCATTCCTACTCGTGTCCCGTCAGATTGTATTCGGTTTGCTCATGGCGGGGATAGTGAAGTGCGGTAATGTCTTTCTGACTGCGTCTCCCATATCTAATTACGTACACCATTTGCTTCTGTTTCCAAAGTTTTCGTTACAAGAGAAAACGAACAATGTCCTAGCAGATGATCATTCGAATACTCCTAAACAAGCTCATTTCCCTCCCTGATTTCATCCGATTAATCTTCTAAGCGTAAGTGAAATCGTCTGAAAACCTAGACCTTCCTCACCACCACCTCCACCACCCACTCCCTGACAGATATTTTCACAATATTTTACCCACACTCTACAATCTGCATCCCACACTCTCCCACTCTACCCATACCATCACTTTCCTTACGTCTTAACACATTGTTAAAAAACATGCTATCAACCCCTTTTTGCATCCCTTATAAAAACAATGTTCCACCCCCCCCCCACCCCCCCACAAACACACACAAAGAGAGAGAGAGAGAGAGAGAGAGAGAGAGAGAGAGAGAGAGAGAGATGAAGAACAAAAATCAACACATGATATGTTGGTAACACATATAAACTGAAACAAGATTTGACACTGCCGCGCGGGATTAGCCGAGCGGTCTATGGCGCTGCTGTCATGGAGTGTGCGGCTGGTCCCGGTGGTGGTTCGAGTCCTCCCTCGTGCATGGATGTGTGTGTTTGTCCTTAGGATAATTTGGGTTAAGTAGTGTGTAAGCTTAGGGACTGATGACCTTCGCAGTTAAGTCCCATAGGATTTCATAGACACACACACACACACACACACACACACACACACTTGACACGCGATTTAAACAAACAGTTCTACATCAGAATCGTTGTGAATGTTCAGATCTCAACTTTTTCTTGACTCCAGTCAGAACTGACTACATAACGTAGTTTCCTGGAAACTGAAAATGACCTTTATATTTCGTAAATACAAGCTAGGAATCTCTACTGTGCGTACATCGCAATATTAGTGCGGGATATTTAAATGAAGCTCATACGCTAGCATAAAAATTCGAAAACACAGTTATGGCCCAAGAATCTAGCTCCTGACCATCTAGAGATTCTGCCCAATGATAATCAGCTGCCGAACGTGGGCATGGTATGCTGCGATCGTGTCGAAAATTTCATAATATTTACTTTGCTGTGCGTTGTGGCGTACAACATCCACATTCGAAAATAGTTTTCCTTACAAAATCACTTTCATGATTATAAAATAAGGATTACATATTAATTAGATTACGAGACGCTTGGCATGCCACTTTAGGGTAGCTGTGGTTTTGGAGGAAACTGTGATGTACCAGGTAATCCAAAAATAACTAATAAAGCGTAAAAATCAAAAACGTATTGTCTATAGTTCGGTGTAGTTTTAATAGAAATCCAGTGCAGCACAAAACATGTCCTTTTTAATATAACAAAGCAATTCACTGTTGAATTTTGTCTATTTTTCGACCGTGACTGTCTTAAGAAATATGTAAAGGTTTTTTTTAAATTAACGCTACCAGTCACAAACTTTTTTGACTATTGTATAATTTAGTTAGCGACATGTTTCGAGGGAATACCTCATCTTCAGGCTAAATGGCATTACAAAAACAATTTCACAGTGAGGTCATACTGATGTTACATAGTATTTTCGTAAATGCTGTGGTTATCCTGTGGAAGAAGAGAAAACTTTGGAAGCTGGACAGATGTTTGCAGGAAAATGTTTTGTAAAGGTCACTCACTCACTTTCTTCTTCTGGCGCGGCAGTCCCGTTGTCTGTTACAAAAGCTATATTTTTACGACTGGAGCTGCAGCGGTCTGGGAGCCGTGACCAGAAACACCACCTGTGTCGTCTGATAAAAATGGAAAATAATACCACCGACTGCCTGTAAAACATTCCTGTGTAAAGAGGAACCGTGCTTCCCACATTATACGAGGGTAAATTCACAGCACTGTAAATGGATCTATATAAATAGAACCTTCTCTCTCAATAAAATTTTTAATATTCCCCGTGAATACCTCTTTTTCATTGCAGTAATAATAGATGCATTTTTATGAATTTCTATGATAATCGTAGCGCACTGCTAGGTATGTTTCACTTTTTCTGTTCCTCTGGATTTGTCGGCATTTCCAGCAGAGTGCAGAGTAGTGGGAATCAGTCTGGTGTGTACCTTTTTGCAGCGGAACGGCAAGTGTACTATGTTGTAATGATTCACTTTCCAATGTATGTGTAGCTATTATCTGAATAGTGGTTATCAATCCAGTCTCTCAATTATCGCCGGCCGAAGTGGCCGTGCGGTTAAAGGCGCTGCAGTCTGGAACCGCAAGACCGCTACGGTCGCAGGTTCGAATCCTGCCTCGGGCATGGATGTTTGTGATGTCATTAGGTTAGTTAGGTTTAACTAGTTCTAAGTTCTAGGGGACTAATGATCTCAGCAGTTGAGTCCCATAGTGCTCAGAGCCATTTGAACCATTTTTTTCTCAATTATCTCGCGCCCTTCGACAAAACGGTTAGACATGGGAGTGTTCGTGGCTCTCTACATTGCAGAAACTTTATCTTCCCAGTATCCTATCAACAAACTTGCCTCTACCACAGGTGGAGTCACATGGATATTCAATACCAGATGTCGAGCATTACTCACCTCATGTATTTGCATCGAATGATTGGTGTGAATTTTCCGTCGGTGATCTCATAATCAAATTCTTTCTCAGTATTTCAAATACACAAGACGCAGAAATTCTAGTTTTTACAGTGAAATTCGTTCATTCTAAGAACCACGACTTTTCTGTCAATTAATCATTGTGTAGAACATAAAAATGACAGGTAAGGCTATAAAATAACGGGACGATTGCTGTGAAAAATTTCATTGCAAAAACATACATATTTACTTATTGTGACTCACAATATATTCGCTTCCTCCGTACCTACGACGCTCCTTGTGAATTTTCCACTGATGGAAAGAGTGCTGGAAGTATTAGTCTGTGAGCTCCTTTATGACCTATGCCGCTTTTACTTTCACTGCTTGTTCCTTTTAATGCAGATTTGACCTTGGGGAATAGGTAAAAGTCAGATGGTGCTATGTCAGGCGAATGAAATGAGTGGTCTAACACTTAAATGCTGTACGTCGCTAGAAACCGCATAACAGAAAATTTGGAAATTTGTGGTAAGGACTTATGGGACCAAACCCTCTTAATAGACAATGCGGTATGAATCGACGTCTTGTCTTGACGCAAAACCCGTGTCTTTCTTGTTTGTTTCTTATTTTCTCGCAGAGTTGCGCAAGAATCTCTAGAAAGTAATGCTGATTAATATAGTCTGACCTTCAGGAACCCAGTTACTCTACACAATTCGATGAATGCTGGAAAAAAAACAATCATCATCGCTTTGTATCTCTATTTGCTGATTCGAGGTCTTTTCGCTCTCGCTGAAGCTGGGCTCTTTCACTGCGAGGATTGGCGCTTGGTTTCTGGTTCATAAGTGGAAAATCAAGATTCGTGATATGTTATCACTCCTCCCAATAAATTTAAATCATTTTCAATGGTATTCAAAGTGTCAGTACAAACACTTTCACGAGCTTCGTTTTCTTCGATCGTGATTATTTTCGGCACCAGTTTGGCACACAACTGTCTTACGTTAAAGTGGTTACGTAAAACTTGCCTTACCCATTCTATGTCAATTTCTACAGTTTCAGCAATAGATCTAACACTCAATCGATGGTCACATCGAACCAGATTACCTACTTTTTCGATATTTTCTTCCGTTGCTGGCGGTGAAGGGCGTCCAGGGCGTGAGTCTTCTTGAACGTCCTCTCGGCCATCTTGGAAATGCTTGAGTCACTCAAAACCTCGCGTACGTGGTAAACAATGTTCGCTACACACTTCTTTTAGTGAAAGAGAGGTTTCAGTAGCAGTTTTTCCAAGTTTGATGTGAAGCTTCACAATTCGTTGCCATATTGTTACACTTAGCATTTTTCCAGCAATACAAAGTAACAGAACTTACACAAGCAGAGGCCACGATCAGAGTAATTTGTCTGGAGACACCAGAGATGCCGCATTCCACTAAGAGGGCTTCACGCTTAACAGCTATTGGTCGTTCGTACAAGTACTTACCATGTGGCAGCTTCAGTATCGTTATTTTGTAGCAACACCTCCTAGGACACTGGACCGAAAAGCAGGCCTCACAAATGAAAATAAAGCAGATTATTTAAAATTCGAGTTTTCTGAATAATTTCACTACCTGGAGGTACGTCACTTTAGCAATATATTGGACTATCTGCAGATCAAGGGGAATATCAGCTGCGCTACTGGAAACAGACCATAGCTCCCGCTCTTGGGAGGGAACATGGTTCGCCAATCCCCAGAACTAAACAGGTTGCGGCATTAATTCCAGTGCCTGCCACTGGGCCGGCCGTTGTGGCCGAGCGGTTCTAGGCGCTTCAATCTGGAACCGCGCGACTGCTACGGACGCAGGTTCGAATCCTGCCTCTGGCGTGGATGTGTGTGATGTCATTAGGTGAGTTAGGTTTAACTAGTGCGAAGTTCTAGGGGACTGATGACCTCAGATGTTAAGTCCCATAGTGCTCAGAGCCATTTGAACCTGCCTCTGTTAAAGATCAGTGAGATAGAAGACCACAGAGAGCCAACACCGCGACCAAAGTGAAGCAAGCTGAACAATCCTCCGGCATGTTTCGTGTAGTGAAATCAGTGGAGTATGATACACGATAGTGTGTAAGAAGACAACGAATTACCTTTCAACTGTTAGCTTTTAGCAAAAAAGGAATAGAAATATATTTACTTACTTGATAAACTTGATGTAGATGATGCTTTCAGTGTACTGACAATGGCACGAGTTTCCTGCAAAAACCTTTCTTTCGACACGATTTCTGTACGTGGCCTTGTTTGCACTTTTCTTTCAGGTGATTTGAAAAATCGAAAATGCTAGGCACATATGTGTTATACATTCGCCTTTTGTCACTCACTTCATACATAAATTGGCTTCAAAATGTGAAAAACAAATCAGTGTGTGTTCTGTCTGAAACCAATGTTCTCATTTATATATGAAGTCATTAACTAATAGCCAATAATGGTCATCTAAGCCATAGCAATACTAATATTGACACTACTACTGCTACTACTAATAATAATAATAATAAAAATCGCATTAGCCCATTTCTTCGTCAGCAGCTTGTTTTTCAATCGAAACGTAGGGTAAAACGATAAATTCATGTACAGTTAAACGCGCAACAGTTCTTTCTGTGATGCTGTGTGTAAGAGAAATGTACAGGACCACTAACAGATAATACTGTTAAACAATACTGGCTTGAAACAAAAAAGATATTCTTAGTTTTACTGCTTCAGTGCGTGCAGTTATACTCAGAGCAAACGACACGGATGATTTCGAAAAGAAATTCGGCAACTGCTTGTCTTACAAGATCACACACGAATTCTCTCGCTTTCAAAACAACCGCAGAATGACCACACAAAACGTGAAGGCTAATACCTGTAGTGTACTGTGGCAATGCCCCGACAAATTAAAGTCTATCGGGTTTAGGTCCGGAGAGCGTAGAGGCAAAGGAATTGGTCCACCTCTACCTACCCGTCTGTCACGGAATCTGTCATTTAGAAACCTATAAACATTAACACAGAAATGAGTAGAAGCTTATAAAACTTGCCCTTAATTTTTAACGTTGTATGTTAGAAGTCCAAATTTATTTGAGATAAGTGAACACAGTTAATTGAATATTTGTAGGTATGTTTTAAGAGGAGAACTTTATATCTAAGTGGTATTTACATATGTAGTTGTTGGCGTCATCGTCTAGGTTTTTTGTCCAGTTGATAACTTTAATGACAACAGAAGTTGGTCCACGGTTTTCTCTCAGCGAAGACTGAAGTACAATGAATTAAGTTTTTCATATTCACCTTTTATTTGAAATTCTTCCAGTTCAGCAGACATATCACAATTATTTTCCACAACAAATAAAGTACAGTTTGAATAACACAGCTTTGTGTGCAGTAGCTATTTGTTCACGTCGTACTTGCGGAATGTGCTCGATAATAGTCGAAAACCTAGTGACAACTGCCTGTCTCTTTGGTGTCAATTTACAGAATATCTCAGTCCTATAATGTTCTAGAAGCATCCAGAAAGTTTGTTGATTCAAACTGGTGTTTTATAAACTTCCGCCTTCATTGTTTAACACAAATCATAATTAGTAGTTGTTTTTTTTACACAAGAAAATTAACTGAAAATATTATGGAAATAAAAGAATTTGCGAAAATCACAAAATAAAGTGAATACATTTCAAAAATACAGACATACATCATAATTTTAACATGATAAGCGATGCATATTGATTTCACAAAACAAAACTGAGAACAAGGTTGTATATTGTTTTGTTGTGGCATTTATAGGAAGATTAATTTTCGTAGCATTACCCGAAGACGTGTAGAAGTATCGATATATAATCGACTAATTTTATGCGCGACAGAACTTCGCCAGACAACTTCAACATTGTATAAACATCCAGGAACAAGAATCAGAGACTAAATATTCGAAAATAGGTATAACCATTGCTGTAAATAATATGGTACCGTAAGATTCTCCAACTCGTGTTGCTTAACGATGAACAGATAAAAGTTACGAGGCCTTTTCTCGTATAGGAGATGATTTCGTAAACAACGCTATCCAGATACAGGAGAGATTCAAAGATTATTGTAATTTCCTGCACGGTAGTTTGACTGGCAAAATGACATGGTAAATAGGGAATGTTGTCGAAGAGAAACTAAGTAGTAAAAATGTAATAATGAGCACGCAGTCATGAAAAATAAAGACTTAATCCTCCGTTTTACAAAATAATTTCTAGCTATTCGCTCGTTATTTCTATTCCCATTTCCTCGGCAATTTCTTTCCAAACGTTTCTTTTTCTGGTACTATTCATACAATACTCATTTTCTGGTTAGTCAATTATACAAACAATTAACTTTTCCTTCTCTAACGCCATTCTAATAAACAAACTTTCGTTTCGAAAGTCATGAGAGTTATGATTTGAGTGGCATGCAGTGCCGCGACACTTGCTGCACCTCACTAGCGACAAAGGAACTACGCGACGCCGCACGGCGCCTCATAGTTGGCCAGCTGGTCAACTTTGCCTCGCATTGCTGCGCTGTTCCGCTGCCACGTAGCGCGTTCTGCCGGCCGGTGTGGCCGTGAGGTTCTAGGCGCTTCAGTCTGGAACCGCGTAAGCGCTACGGTCGCAGGTTCGAATCCTGCCTCGGGCATGGCTGTGTGTGATGTCCTTAGGTTAGTTAGGTTTAAGTAGTTCTAAGTTCTAGGGGACTGATGACCACAGATATTAAGTCCCATAGAGCTCAGAGCCATTTGAACCATTTTTTTAACGCGTTCTGTCTCATACGATTATACATAAACAATATTTGGTCGCGTTGTGCCACTCCGCTCGGCTGCAGTGCAGTTCCGCTCGGTGTGGTCTTACCTCAAAACAGATTTTACTCTTTGTGTGAGTGTGGAAGTTCAGCCATACCTTCCTGTTATATCCTATATTCACTCTCTTTGACAAAAGACACTTTAAGACATATACTGGTGTAGTCGGCGCTCAGACCGCGGGACAGTTCACTCGCTCCCACAACGGGCGGCGCCACATACGTGCAGCAGGCAGCGAGAACACTGCGACAGGCCGGGGGACGTGCCCTTCCCCGCCAAGCGACGTGACGTGATTCCGTGGTCTCTGAAGCGGGATTAGGCTGCCTGCACAGTGACGATAACCCAGTTCTGAATGCAGTCCACACGTTTACTGCGTCCATGCCGGCTATCCCCTCGCTGACGACCTCACTGTGAACTAGGACTACGTCTGGATTTTTGCTAGATATCTCTCAGCAATACGACGGGCTTGGGCTCTATTCATGGACTTGCAATTTTCCGCGTGTCCATTCATTACGTAACCGCAACCAGTCAGAAGTCTGTGTCGCGAACGGAACTCTCACCGTGACCGAACTGCACTCTAAGACGAAAAAACGACACACCACGAAGAAATTACCCGAATGTGACGAAAATCGGTAGATGTGATGTACACGTGCAGACAAATAAATGATTACCTTTTCAGAAAAATTGGATGATGTATTAAAGAAAAAGACGTTCAGAAACTGAACAAGTAAGTAACGCGTTGTTCCATCTCTGGCCTTTATATAAGCAGTTACTGGGCTTGGCGGTAACTGATAGAGTTGCTGGATATCCTCCTGATGGACGTGCCAAATTCTGTCCAAATGGCTCATTAGATCGTCAAAATCCCAAGATGTTTGGTGGGCCCTCCCATAGTGCACCAAATGTTCTCAGCCCGAATCTCGTGGCCTTGCGGTAGCGTTCTCGCTTCCCACGCCCGGGTTCCCGGCTTCGATTCCCGGCGGGGTCAGGGATTTTCTCTGCCTCGTGATGGCTGGGTGTTGTGTGCTGTCCTTAGGTTAGTTAGGTTTAAGTAGTTCTAAGTTCTAGGGGACTGATGACCATGGATGTTAAGTCCCATAGTGCTCAGAGCCTTTTGAACCATTTGATCCAAATGTTCTCCAGTGGGGAGAGATCCAGCGACTTTGCTCTGCAATGCATGGTTTGGCAAGGACGAAGACAAGCTGTAGAAACTCTCACAGTGAGCAGGCGTTGAAATGTAAGCCCATGACGGGCAACGAAACGGGGTGTAGAAAATAGTTGACGTACCGCTCTGTGTTATAAGGGTTCAAATGGCTCTGGAGCACTATGGGACTTAACATCTGAGATCAACAGTCCCCTAGAACTTAGAACTACTTGAACCTAACCAACCTAAGGACATCACACACATCCATGCCCGAGGCAGGATTCGAACCTGCGACCGTAGTGGTCACGCGGTTCCAGACTGAAGCGCCTAGAACTGCACGGCCACACCGGCCAGCTTGAAGCGTCGATTAAAAGAAGAATGGGACGGTCGACATGCGGACTATTTAAAAAAGATCATTTGCAGTATGTCGCAGCTTTTGAAAGAAGTGTTAAAACAGAATGGCTACCCGACAAGATATTGAAACATTTCATGTTCCACAAAATCTTGTCTTGAAATGATTAGCTTTGCAAAGTGTCCGAATATTACAGTAACGTGAATATAAGACCGAGTTGTATTTAAATAGTATTATAAAAATAACTTACGTACGTTATCTTAATAAAGTTTATGCTATTGTTTACAAGATACATCACAGAATATAATACGGTTATATGTTTTGTTTTGTTACGAATAAAGTTATGATGCTACAAGCCGGCCGCGGTGGTCTCGCGGTTCTAGGCGCTCAGTCCGGAACCGCGCGACTGCTACGGTCGCAGGTTCGAATCCTGCCTCGGGCATGGATGTGTGTGATGTCCTTAGGTTAGTTAGGTTTAAGTAGTTCTAAGTTCTAGGGGACTGATGACCACAGATGTTAAGTCCCATAGTCCTCAGAGCCATTTGAACCGTGATGCTACATGGTTAACATCTCACAGTGTCCGAATATTAAAGTGATTCGCTGTATGTTCCAGCACGCACATTATGTCAACGTCTATTTGGCATCAAAAATAAGTCGGTTGGCGCACATACTGCCGCTGCCCACCACGATCGCGTGAAGACTACAGTCGGCCTTCGGACATTCCGTGGGTGCTGACCACCTCTTTAAAATCCGCTTTGATGCTATTACGGAGAGGGGGAGGCTTCGGACTCAACGCTAGGAACAGGGCGCGTGCTTTATTTCTCAGTACGATGCAGCGCTACTGGAGAACCGAGCGCGTCAGCTTAGTGGGTGCTGTGATCAACGAGGTGGCCCCCGATTCACTCCGTCCAACAGTCGACGTTGGACACATCACGTCACCGCTCGCACAGTTTCGGGACTTCGTCGATTACAGTTGCGTTCAGGACAGTTTGCCGGAGTCGAGGCTGCCCACAACGAAAGACGTATATCTGAGCTTCCGTCAGCAACAGTCTCTCAATGTGAACAGAAGTACCCGGCGATATAGTGGCAGAGAACGTGGAGAGTGGTTGACCTTCCCTCTCTCACTACAGACGTCGTGCATTGTGGTATGTAGTGGTGAACAGGAAATTCCCAAACCGTCAACGATTGCACCCTATTCAGCTGGTCGACACGCCGACATGTCCCCGTTGCACGGTCGTCGACCCCGACGAGAATCGTTTGCTTTGTGGTTCCCTGATTACCTTTTCTAGCATACAATTGAACAGCTGTGGGGGACAGTCCATCTCCCTGCCTTACGCCAGATTTGAGCTCATGAGCCTTGGAGGTTTCCCCTAACAATTTAATTTCGCATTTTGTAGTTGATAGTGTGTCTTTTACGATTGCCACTGACTTGTTGTCAGTTCCAGATTCCTTTAAGATGCTGAATAACATTTTCCTGACAATTGAATCATATTCTTTTTAGAAGTCTACAAATGTTATATAGATGGTTTTATATCTCATTCTTCTATACTTCATTATGAATTTCAAGTTTTATTTCATTCCATTTTTCTTTAAAAGGCCTACATAGTTATTGGGCCAACGATATTAATTTCAAAATACAAATCTATTTTCTACTATATTATTTGTATTTTTATGTGAGGTTGGATAAATATTACCGTCCAAGGAAGATTACTTTTAGACCTCAAATTCACAAACCACAATTAGTTATTTACTGAAGAGAATATTTAAAAGAGAAAAAAAGAAAATGTAATTTAATAATAAAAAGTAAATAAAGCACGAAATACTTGCGATGCGATTAAAAAAAAAAAAAAAGAGCTGCCATGAGATTCGATCCAACACATACTACAGCTACCAGTATAGTAAGCTGTCACACTACCAAGGAACTGCCGATCTCTTCTTTTTAGCGTAACGCTCGAACAGGCGTATAGTAGTTGAAGAACGAATATTAAACTGGAAACAACGGACACTGGAAGGCGTATCCACTCGCTCGTGTAACCCGCGCGTAAGGACTTTCTCTTAGCTGAAGACTATAGACACACCAGGTGGCGGTCGAAGTAATTACAAATAAGTACATCCATTTTTCAGTATTTTTCCTGTGACATTTTGTCTGTTTCTTTGAAGATCCGACTACTATAAAATGGAATCTTTTGAAAGAATGTGGAACCTAGGAAACCCAACAACTGCACAATTTTTAGCGAATTAAGGTTTAAAATAATACATGGACAGGTCTGAATTTAAAAAAATGGCAACTGATTCCAGTTAGATTCGAACGCTCGTCCTTTACGTTCGTAAACTGTCCGCCAACCCATTCAGCCACTGAAACAGATGTAAAACGCTCGTCGTTGTAGCGATTCTACCGACGTAATAATTTTCAAAAGAAATGATACGATGAGTTAATTGCAATGAATCTTGACGTGTACTGCATCCTAAATATTATACTGTGTCTATTTGACGATGTAAACACCAAGCTGAAGCTCCACAGACCGCTAGAGTTGTGAACACTGTCACTTCTGAACTTGGGCATGCGCAATGCTCTGTTCCTGGACTCTACATGATTCGGGCCGGGCAATCTTTTTGCCTCTCATTGTACATCACTTCTACCGATTTCCATCCCATTCCGATAATTCCTTCGTGATGCGTCGTGTTTTTTTTCCCTTCCTTTTTTTTTTCTTAGAATGTAGTGAACAGTGTTATTCTTCAAGTAAAGATAACAGAAGCGCCGCTGCAGCAGGCACTACTTGTTACAAAAGCGTCATCGAATCTCAGTGAAGTATTCCGCGGCGTGGTTTAAGCCGTTTTATTGCCAGTCGGCTATCCCCTGAGCTCCCAGCGGTTATTAGGTTTGTGTGTGTGTGTGTGTGTGTGTGTGTGTGTGTGTGTGTGTGTGTGTGTGTGTGGCAGACGACGCCGCGCGGCCCCTTCCCTTCCTTTCACCCCCTCGTCGCGACGCTGCCGCCCCCGCCGCCCCCGACTCCTGGTCCTTTCAGCGCGACGCGAGGCGCGTATCCAGACGTGTGGGAGGCGAGGCGAAGCGAGGTGAGGCCCCTTGTTTGGGCGTATCCCGGTGCATTAGCGCCGCCGCCCCGTGATCCGCTATCACGTTTCCGCCTGCGCCGGCGAACTTTGCAATAGAAGCCCGCTTCCTCGCGGACGAGCTTCGCGTCGGGGCTTTGCACCGAAAGAAACCCCATACATCCACCTTAGGTCGCCGCACCGTCCCCGTAGCTGGCAGGTAAAAACCGACGGTGACAGCCGGGGGGCTTTACTGATCTCACCTCTCTCAGATTATTACACGGCTCTGTACCTGACGCCGCAAGCCCACTGCAGCAGTAAGTCATGTGTACGGACGAGCATCACGGTGCTGGACAAATTCCAAACACAGGCATTGACATAGAAAATTTCCGCCTAATGTAATGAACGGTAGCTTTCTTTAAACGTGGATGAATGTAACATACTGCCCATAACAAAAGACAGAACATTCAGTATCTGATTACAAGATTAATCTAATCTAATCTCAATATCTACATCACGTCTCATCATTTAAGACAGTGCTAAGAAGCGGTATGACATAAGACGATCACATAAAACTAGTACTACAGAAGGCGAATGAGAGACAGATTGTTGCAAATGTTCTGAGGAAAGGAAATGGCCTACAACACTGTAATGCGCCCAATTCTAGGTGTCTCCTGTGTTTATCACGTACATATGACGTGAGACACTGAACGTACTCGGAGCTGAGTGGGTATGATCGAAACGGGTTCTTATTTGGGCTGTTGATAAGATATCGATATGTCGATATCTTTGGGGAAATGTATCGATATAGATGGGCGATAATTTCCTCCCTATGTATCGATATTAAAATGGCAATATCGAGTGCCGACATTTTAATTTTATATTATTTTTTAACATTATTCGGTAAATATTTTAGTTGTAGTAGAACATAATTTTACTTTCATTGTGTGAAAGAGCCTTACTACCTTTTGAGCTTTCATTACGTCCAGCCTTTGTATCTTTCTCTTTGACTGGATGAAGCAAGTATATGTGGCACAAAACAAGAAGTCTGATGGCACTGGGGCGGGGGTGGGCGGGGGAATGGGACGAGGGCGACGGTCTGAATGGAATAGCAAGATTTCCGAGGTGAAGAAATAGCACAGCAGTTGCGTAAAAATCAATTTTTAACGCAACTTTTATGCTTTTTCTTCAGATCGGCATTCTCCAAAAACAGTTACTGTAAATAATGAACAAAAACCTAAATGGCAAAACTGGTCTCTGCGATGGGCGGAGACGTGAGACATGCCGATGTAATCGGCTCTCGGCCTTACCTACTGAAACTGGTACCTTTAGTGTCACCACGAAATTCTTGACACTACTACTGCTAGGTCGCTGGCGTTGGCGAAAGGGGCAAAAATCAATAGTTAAATATACAGCTCTAAAACTGTCAGTATATTTATAATGTGCAGCCGGTATTTTGAAATGGTTCAAATGGCTCTGAGCACTATGGGACTTAACTTCTGAGGTCATCAGTCCCCTAGAACTTAGAACTACTTAAACCTAACTAACCTAAGGACATCACACACATCCATGCCCGAGGCAGGATTCGAACCTGCGACCGTAGCGGTCGCGCGGTTCCAGACTGTAGCGCCTAGAACCGCTCGGTCACTCCGGGCGGCCAGTATTTTAACAGGCAGATACGTCGTAATTTTTCCGTCGATATAGGGATACATCGACACTTTAGTCGATCTACCGACGGACGATAACGAAACTTTTTTTTAAATGTCGACACAACTAACTTCCAAGATTTTTAAAAATATCAGTTCTAGTTAGTATAGCCCATACGAAAGTGTAACCTACATACTTGGTGAAGTTAGATACGTAGGCTGTTTGTTAGGATCCGATCGGTTGCGAAATTAAAACCACGGTCAAAATGCGATGAAGTTTTGCGCAGATGTGTTGCGCAGTGCCTCTATTATGCCCGTCTACCGCGTCACGTCGCACTTTTCAATTCTGACCGCGCAGTCCGCACGTAAAAATGCCTGGAATAATAGTGTCTCCCGCCAAGTCTGAAGTGCGTGCTCTCATTCGATTTCTTCGTGCTGGGTGGGTTCCGTCAGATTTCATGCAGGCCACATAACCTAACTGCTTTGCGTGACAGCAAAGTGTGGCAAATTTTGCAGGAACTTCTGAAGCAAGACATAGAGACGCTCACGATGCAGGCGGTCAGGGAAGGAAGCGAGAGTCAGCCGATGGTCTTCTTCAGCGAGTGGATCGGTCGATTCGACGAAATCGTCTACGAAGGGCCACGCTCAGCAACCGAGGAGGAATGTTGCCATCAGGCACTGTCGTTCTTCATAACAGCGCTCGGGCGCACACTAGGGCTGCAACAAAGACGCTCCTGCAGCGTTTTCGATGAAAATGAAGTGAAATGATCGTCTGGCATTGATGGCCGGGAGATCCCATCCACGGAAGTTCGGCCGCCGGTTGCAAGTCTTCTTTCAGGTGACGCCACATACAGCGAAATGGGCGTCGGTGAGGATGACATGATGATAATGATAAGCGGAGAAAAACTTCAACCCGGCCGGGAATCGAACCCGGGCCCGCTGCATCGCAGGCAAACAAGTTACAACCCAGCGAAGCAGGCGGGCAGCGTTTTCGATGTGTAGTGTTTGATACCCACCGCACAGCCCGGACTTGGCTACCTCAGATTTTCATCTCTTTGTTCACAGGAGTCTCTGGCTATGAAGACAGCATTTGGCTCAGACAACGTGCTGCAGACCGGCGTAGAGTCTTGACGGAAAGCTCAGGCAGCTGCCTTCTGTAACGAGAATATGGGAAAGTTTGTATAACGCTACGACAATTGTCTGAGTGGGAGCGGCGACTGCCGGCCGCTGTGACCGAGCTGCTTTAGGCGCTTCAGTCCGGAACCACGCTGCGCTACGGTCGCATGGTCGAATCCTACCTCGGGGATGGATGTGTGTGATGTCCTTAGGTTAGTTAGGTTTATGTAGTTCTACGTCTAGGGGACTGATGACCTCAGATGTTAAGTCCCATAGTGCTTAGAGCCATTCGAACCATTTGGAGTGGCGACTATGTAGAGAACTACCTGGAAGGTGTAGCTAAATGTTGCAAATAAAACATTTCTGATTTTCACTAAGATATCCGTTTCGCGAACGATCACACACTGAAAAAAAAAATAGCCCTCATATGAATCATTGGAAGAAAGACCTTGTAGTTCTCGTAACTGTGTTGGGTAAATGTAGAGTAGTAGTATACGCAAAAGTATTCGCGACCATTATGCCCAGTATATCTCGCGTTGGCGTCATTAGAGTAACACAATGGAGATTAGAGCGCGTACAGAAGGACTCATTTTCTCTCGCTTCATACCTCAATGAAATGATCGATAATATTGGTATGATGTGCCCTCCGCCACGCACAGCATTTTTGCTTGCTGATTATTGATATATTAAGAACAGTGAATACGCAGTGGTGGGTCTGTGATGACTGTGACTATAGATTTCCGTCCTCCCGCGAAACAATTCACTAACAAGGGGCGTAATCCAGTTCGAAAGGATAAAACCAAATGAAAACGACTTTAAAACACGGTGATGATGTTGATGAGTCTGCTCTACCCCAATGCATGCCATCTGTCCGTAAAACTTGGCTGTATGTACAGCCGATGTTGGGAGATTAACCGAACTAACGACTTTAAGAAGTAGAAGTCACTGAAGCAGGCAATTATAAGCGGTCATTTGCTTCCGTAGCCGAAGTCGCTATCGCATGGCTGTGTGGTGGAGTTCGACTCGGAGGTAAGCCAGTTCGAATCCTGATGTTAAATGAAATTTTCAGTGCCAGTATTTAGCCAGCAAGGGGAGGAGAGGAAGTGGCGTAGTGTTCTTGATCACCAGACTTGTCACCAATATGCTGGACTAAATTTCAAACCCCCCCCCCCCCCCCGCACTGTATCATGGAGTAGGGGTGTGTGACACTGTTAATGGCGATGCGTTTGTCGGATGGGGACCTTAAGCTCGACGGCCTTCTCGGGTTTCATCCTCTGCCTTCTCTAATCATTACTGTACAACAAACTACACTACACACGCATCCATTAATCTCACCTACACTCTACAAACACACACATGACACAACACTCAAGTATCCGCAAGGGAAGGCGCCTATGTGCGTGGAGAAAGCACACCCCGCAGGATAAAGCAGTCAACAATACCACACGGCATTTACATTTCTGACGGGAAGATTCACCAGAGCCATGACAGAAGTGATTAAAGCACAACGGAATGGAACAGCTCATCGCAAAGATTTTGATAATGCTGTCACTGTTGGATCTGATACTGGAGTACTGCTGTCCACATGCACTGTAACCAACGTTGCACGCCCACGCCTTGCTCTTCTGAAGTACGCAAACTGTTACGTTCTGATCTGTTTCGGTCCACAATTGCGCTTCAATGACAAATTAGGAATAAACGTACATCAATACTGAAACTTCTGTTTTGGGGAATACGACGTTGTAAATATTGCATGTATTAACTGACACTGCTCGAAACAAATTTTTGCCAAGTAGTACCATTTATGGCTCTTGTCAAACTATTGGTCGCAAATGCTGTTGCCTGAGCGACTTGCGGTTCTGTAATCTTTAGATTAGTTAACCACAAAACATAATGTGTACACGCCTGGAGAATTTTAAAGATAAACTACCGTTACCTGCACCGGTGATTGCCCGTCTAGTTTTCTCATGAGGAGTAATGGTGAGCAACTAAGGTACTGTAGTTCAATTACGTCAGCTGCCCTCTCATGTCTGCCTGTTCGGGTGAACAAAGCTCATGATGTGCGTACACTCCCTCCCTCCCCCCAACTCTGAATTGCACCAAAGCACGATGCGGTGGCATACACAGCGTCTCTGCTGAGTATTGCGTTTGAAGGGAGTTTTAATTTTATTTCAAAAGAAGCCTTCGTTCTTCCACACGGTTCAAGCTATATCCGTACCAAATTGCGTCGAAATGGGTACTGGCGTTTAGTCGTGACAACAGGACGGAGCTACTTTCGCATTTAACAGACTTAATGTTAGTATGGAAGTTTGGAGGATTGTATAAGCATCGCATTCATTACGTTGAATCGTATTACGTACAACACATCAACCAATAAAAGCATTTTCACAAATATGATAAAGTTCAAAAGTCAGAGACAAAATTGTTTTTTCAAAGAGTAATTATTTCTCCCTTATTAGCGTAATATTCATCAAATCAATACACTTCTTGTTCTACACACCTCTAAAGCAGCTTATGTTCTTCCTCAGCGTTCGAGCTATCTCCATCCCAAATTACATCCAATACAGTTCAGCAGTCTTGTTGTGAAACGTAACAGACGGAGTTAGTTTCACATTTTATAATATTAAGTATAGGTGATATTCATGACTGAAAAATTAGACACATCTCCATCAACATGAAGTCCACGAATGGCTGCAAGTGGTCTCCAGGTAGCCGAACATTGCCATTTCCAGCCAACAGTAGTCCCGTTGCGTGTAAATGCAGTCCACACCATTAGACTATTGGACCGCCAGCTTGCACAGTGCCTTGTTGACAACAGGGATCCATGGCTTCGCGGCGTCTGCGCCACACTCGAACTCTACCATCAGCTCTTGCCAACTGAAATCGGCACGCGTCTGACCAGGCCACGTTTTTCAAGTCGTCTAAGAGTCCAGCCCATACGGTCGCGAGCCCAGGAGAGTGGCTGCAGGGGGTGTCGTGCTGTTAGCAAAGGCACTCGCGTGGGACGTCTGCTGTCATGGCCCATTAACGCTGAATTACGCCCCGCACTGTCCTACCGGATACGTTCGTCGTACGATCCACATTTGATTTCTGCGATTGTTTCACGCAGTGTTGCTGGTCTGTTAGCACTGACAACTCTACGCAACCTCGCTGCGTATGGTCGTTAAGTGAAGGCCGTCGGCCACTCCGTCGTCCACGGTGGGATGTAACCCTGGAATCTGGTATTCTCAGCACTTAATCGACACTCTGGATATCGGAAGGCTGAATTCCGTAACGATTATCGAAATGGAACGTCCCATGCGTCCAGTTCGGGGCACCATAATCACATCGGAAACCTTCTCACACAAATCACCTGAGTATAAATTACAGCTCCACGAATGCACTGCCGGCCTTTTATACCTTGTGTCACTACCGCCATCTGTATATGTACATATCGCTATCCCATAAACTTTGTCCCAAAGTGTACATCTCCGGGATGACCGTGCTAGGTTATTGTGTTTCCAACCGGAACGGTACTGCAGCCATGTCTACGTGCGAGAAAGAATGAGTTGGATGTAGTACTCGGGTAAGCTTTGCAGTTCTGTCTACATGTAAGTGGAGCGGATTGAGCCACTAAGCAAGTAAATACGTAAGTGACTGTCAAATTACTTTTTTTTTTTGTCATCAGTCTACTGACTGGCTTGATGCGGCCCGCCACGAATTCCTTTCCTGTGCTAACCTCTTCATCTCAGAGTAGCACTTGCAACCTGCGTCCTCAATTATTTGCTTGACATATTCCAATCTCTGTCTTCCTCTACAGTTTTTGCCCTCTACAGCTCCCTCTAGTACCATGGAAGTCATTCCCTCATGGCCGGTCGAAGTGGCCGTGCGGTTAAAGGCGCTGCAGTCTGGAACCGCAAGACCGCTACGGTCGCAGGTTCGAATCCTGCCTCGGGCATGGATGTTTGTGATGTCCTTAGGTTAGTTAGGTTTAACTAGTTCTAAGTTCTAGGGGACTAATGACCTCAGCTGTTGAGTCCCATAGTGCTCAGAGCCATTTGAACCAGCCATTCCCTCATGTCTTAGCAGATGTCCTATCATCCTGTCCCTTCTCCTTGTCATTGTTTTCCACATATTCCTTTCCTCTCCGATTCTGCGTAGAACCTCCTCATTCCTTACCTTATCAGTCCACCTAATTTTCAACATTCGTCTATAGCACCACATCTCAAATGCTTCGATTCTCTTCTGTTCCGGTTTTCCCACAGTCCGTGTTTCACTACCATACAATGTTGTACTCCAGACGTACATCCTCAGTAATTTCTTCCTCAAATTAAGGCCGGTATTTGATATTAGTAGACTTCTCTTGGCCAGAAATGCCTTTTTTGCCATAGCGAGTCTGCTTTTCATGTCCTCTCTGCTCCGTCCATCATTGGTTATTTTACTGCCTAGGTAGCAGAATTCCTTAACTTCATTGACTTCGTGACCATCAATCCTCATGTTAAGTTTCTCGCTGTTCTCATTTCCACTACTTCCCATTACCTTCGTCTTTCTCCGATTTACTCTCAAACCATACTGTGTACTCATTAGACTGTTCATTCCGTTCAGCAGATCATTTAATTCTTCTTCACCTTCACTCAGGATAGCAATGTCATCAGCGAATCGTATCATTGATATCCTTTCACCTTGTATTTTAATTCCACTCCTGAACCTTTCTTTTATTTCCATCATTGCTTCCTCGATGTACAGATTGAAGAGTAGGGGCGAAAGGCTACAGCCTTGTCTTACACCCTTCTTAATACGAGCACTTACTACAAGACAGAAAATACGCCCCTTCCTTACGATATTTTGCTGATAGCAATCTGTGGCTGTATCATTGTCTTCGTCATCCGTGAACGTGGAACAGCCTTCTGCAGATTCAGAAACGAATGACAAGGTCTCTGCGCTCGGGCGCGTGTCGTCTCGTATTAAGTTTCAGGCACTGCTAAAGCATTTGTCCTCCAGCAACCACAGCTGTACGGCACGGTCTACCGCCTGCCATCTGACGTAACAACGGGAGAAGAGTAATACCCAATTGTTCACCCCATAAGGGAAACCCTGTACGTATTATACTCATCGAATATTATCTGCAATTTCGAAAGGAAGTTCTCCATAGTCAAATTTGGATGATATCACGATTATCATAGGCGCTTCAAATAGTTTGCTTTTAATAGCCTCGTTGGACTATGTGGTGGAGGAATTACTTACCACTGACTGTTCACCGAAAGAGCTTCCGCCTCCGTAAACCACTAAGATAATCTCTACCATTTGAGAAACGGAGCGTTGTCGCGCTGAAAATAATACAGAACCGTTCAAAGTCGTTCTCCCATGGTCGATAAGAATTGACCAGTATTGACTCACAGGGCTCCACAGTGCAGAGTTGAGGAACTACAGGCAGTTAATAGGGTCCACATCGTGAACAACAGGTAACATGCTGTGTAGCATTCTCTGTTTTACTGTGCTAACATTCCCCTGACATTTAGCATGTGCGTATTTGTCTTGCGGACGGCCACATCATGTAATGTGATTAGGCGCACCATATGATGCCATTCCGTCGTTTCAGAGTGCACTGGCAAAGTGGGCTGCGTTACTGAAACCGGGGACTAGCGTTAAATTGCTCTAGTTCGACCATTCAGTTCAAGAGCAGAAATCTCTCGGTGAATTCCACGAATACTGGCGTCGCATACACAGTTTCACAATTCTCTGGCGCTTCCACATCAGTCCTATTTATTTATTACAATACCATTCTACAAAACAATATCGTGGAACACTCCAGATAGTATTACAGAACGTATTTTCCTGAAACGCAACTTTGTGTGTCGCTCATATGGCATCTAATCGATAATCAGTCTTTCCGTATATCATTAGCGAATAGAACAGGGAAGGGGGAAGATAAAGTGATACCTGAAGTACCCTCCGCGCGACATCGTAAGGTGGCTTACGAAGTACAAATGTACATTTAAATGAACTTCGTTTCTTTATCCACAACTCTTACCTTCTGATTCTCATTGAATAACTCTTCTAGATCCAGACAATTTCCATCTGCCTTTAGGGCGTGAGGAATTAAGCGACTAATAACTAGAACAAGAAAAAATTCGTCGGAAATCTAACTTAAGAAACAGACGAATCGGTAAACCACGACACTGTTTCTCTTTCAGAGAAACTCAGTTCTCATCATACGTCCATCTTGGCTCATCCTAAGAAACAATCGAATATTGTGTACCCGTTTTTGTCCTCAAGCGAACTCAGATATCAAAAGAATATATGAATACCTGGAGAGAACGACGATTTTATTTACAGTCCATCGCAGGAAGGCTATGCAGTCAACGAAAGCAGGAAACAGAAAGCTACACGCGGAGTAGTTTCATACGATGAGAAGAAATATTGTTACAGCAAGCACGCCAACAGATCAGTGAGAACACATACTGAGGATAGCAACGCACAATCTGCATCTGTTTGAGGTTCTCTACACAAATCTCTTCCACTGTATAGCAGAAATCTTTTTCCAATAAATGTGATATACGTTATCCTATCAAAATTATTCGGACAACAATTATAGGATATTAATATGAAGTGAGTCCACGCTTCGCCTTTTTGACTGCTTCAACTCTATTGGGGACACTTTCAATCAATTGTCTGAATATCGTTTGAGAGGTGGCAAGCTAGTCTTCCTCAAGATCCAATGGATGCTGGGGTCTGAAGTCGATGTTGTTAGTTCATCCCAAAGGTGTTCCACAGGATTCAGGTCGGGACTCCGGGAAGAGCAGACTATTAAAGGAATGTTTTAGTTCACAAACCATTGCCTTACAGATGCTGCTTTATGACAGCGTGCATTGTCATGCTGATACAAAACAATTATCTCCGAATTGTCCCTCTACTGTACGGACTACACAATGCTGTAAAATGTGGTCTCATCCTGCAATTTAGCATTTTCTGCCATTACCTCCGTAGCCGGCCGGTGTGGCCGAGCGGTTCTAGCGCTTCAGTCTGGAACCGCGAGACCGCTACGGTCGCAGGTTCGAATCCTGCCTCGGGCATGGATGTATGTGATGTCCTTAGGTTAGTTAGGTTTAAGTAGTTCTAATTTCCAGGGGACTGATGACCTCAGATGTCAAGTCCCATAGTGCTCAGAGCCATTTGAACAATTACCTCCGTAGATGATGAAGAGACTGAAAGAATGTATGGTGTAGAATAATTTATTTATATAGTTAAGGGAAACGAAAATTTAATTGTCATGGGCGACTGGAATTCAGTAACAGGAAAAGGAAGAGGATGAAAAAATAGTAGGAGAACAAGGGCTAGGAGAAAAGAATGAAAGAAGAAACCGTCTGATAGAATTTTCCAAAGAGTATGAATTATCCACCGCTAATATTTGGTTTAAGAATCATGTAAGAATGTTATATACGAGGTTTGGAACTACAATAGTGGAAACTATTTATTTACCACTCGTACAAAATAGATACGTGTTTCAAAGTTTTACTGACCTTTGTAGTCACCAGCATTGTGCACAGCCTGGCACAGCCCGTTGCCTGCGATGTGCAAGTCGTAGGATACTCTGAGCAGTGCCAGTTGTGTTGACAGTTCGAGCGGCGCGGCCTATTGCCCGACGAATTTGTAGCAGTCCTGAAGCGAATGCCGTGAACTGTTTCCTTCAGTTTAGAAACCGAGTTGAACTCACGAGGGCTTAAGTCAGGGGAGTGCAGTAGATGGTACAGCACTTAGCAGCCCCATCAGTCAAACAAATCAGTAACAGCTTGCACTGTACGTGCTTGAGCATTCTGCTGCAAAATGATGGTCAGGTCCTGCAGAAAATGTCATGACTTCTGCCTCTAAGCTGGTCGTAGGTTGTGTTCCAAAAATGAGTTTGTGTGACATATTTGTGACTTTGTAGCAATGAAGTGCAATGCCTCATTTCCTTTAAAAGATTAAAGATTTTTTTGCCATTAATATGAAAGAATAAAAAGGAAGGAAATTATGGGAATAGTGGGAAATTAGAAACTTAACAACAATTCATTTATAGTATGCAACAAAAATACAAAGTAGGTGATCTGCTGCCTTTGTGTACATTCACTGAAGCGCCACAGAAACTGGTATAGGCATGCGTATTCACATACACATGCGGTCGCCAACGCCTATATAACACAAGTGTCTGGCGCAGTACTTGGATCGGTTACTGATACTAGAATGGCGGGTTATCAAGATTTAAGGGAGTTAGAACGTGGTGTTATAGTTGGCGCACGAGCGGTGGGACACGGCATCTCCGAGGAAGCGATGAAGCGGAGATTTTCTCGTATGGCGAGAGTACTGTGAATATCAGGAATCCGGTAAAACATCAAATCTCCGACATCGCTGCGGCCGGAAAAAGATCCTGCAAGAACGGGACCAACGACGACTGAAGAGAATCGTTCAACGTGACACAAGCGCAACCCTTACGCAAATTGCAGCAGATTTCAATGCTGGGCCATCAATAAGTGTTAGCGTGCGAACCGATCAACGAAACATCACCGATATGGGCTTTCGGAGCCGAAGGCCCACTCGTGTACCCTTAATGACTGCACGACACAAAGCTTTACGCCTCGCCTGGGCCCGTCAACACCGACATTAGACTGTTGATGACTGGAAACGTGTAGTCTGGTCGGTCGAGTCTCGTTTCAAATTGTATCGAGCGGATGTGTTTGTACGGGTATCGAGACAACGACATGAATCCATGGACGCTGCATGTCAGCAGGGGACTGTTCAAGCTGGTGGAGGCTCTGTAATAGTGTGGGTGGTGGTGTTTGGTTTGTGGGGCGCTCAACTGCGCGGTTATCAGCGCCCGTACAAATTCCGAACCATTGCTCAGCCCAATCTCGCCACTTTCATGATGATGATGAAATGATTAGGACAACACAAACACCCAGTCATCTCGAGGCAGTTGAAAATCCCTGACCCCGCCGGGAATCGAACCTGAGACTCCGTGCTCGGGAAGCGAGAACGCGACCGCGAGACCACGAGCTGCGAACGAATGATAATGGCGTGGGCGTGTGCAGTTGGAGTGATATGGGACCGCCGATACGTGTAGATACGACTCTGGCAGGTGACACGTACATAAGCATCCTGTCTGATCACCTACATCCATTCATGTCCAATGTCCATTCCAACGGACTTGGGCAATTCCAGCAGGACAATGCGACACCCCGCAAGTTCAGAATTGTTACATAGTGGCTCCAGGAACACTTCTGAGTTTAAACACTTCCGCTGGCCACCATACTCCCCACACATGAACATTGTTGAGCGCATCTGGGGTGCCTTGCAACGTGCTGTTCAGACGAGATCTCCATCCTCTCGAACTCTTACGGATTTATGGACAGCCCTGCAGGATTGTGGTGTCAATTCGTTCCACCACTACTACAGACAATAGTCGAGTCCATACCACTCGTGTTGCAGCACTTCTGCATACCCGCGGGGGCCCCACACGATATTAGGCAGGTGTACCAGTTTCTTTGGCTGTTCAGTTAGTACATCTATATTCAGATGCGATACGTATTTAATGAATAGGTAGCCTATGCTGTCCGAACGTTTATGAGTGTATCGTGTAAAACTCTGAAGTATATCGGTGGCGAACTGCCCGTTATTTGTGGTAACAACGTTAAACACTGACTTGGCTAGTAGTATAGATGAAGTAACCAGAATAATGCAACAGGTTACAAAGACTTAAAAAAACGTCCCAGTACACGGGAATAATTCCCATTTTTCCCAAACGCATCGTCGGTAATTAAGTAAGATAAAAATATTGGCTGGCAGCATCAAATATTATTTTCATAAGTAAAACAACTGTTCTTTTGGTAGCTTCTCATTTCTCCAGACCTCCTCCTCGAGAAAAATGCGACACATCACAAGGAATCGAACCCACGACCTCCGGGTCGGCAGCCAGTGAGGCTAACCTCTGCGCAGCGGCTGCCGACGGTCAGCACCGGCGGGCGCACGGCCTGCCTGCCTGCCTGCCTGCCTGTCCGCCAGAGGGCAGCGGCGGGCCGGGCCAGAGACCCCGTTTCGTTTCCAGGGTCAGCGCCGACCGCCGCCGCCGGCGCCGCAGGGCCCACATTTCTTCCGGCCGGCTTTCTACTCGCCGCTTCTCGGCTGGACTCTCGCACTGGACTGGACTGGACTTTCGCTTCCTCTTCGCATGCGGCCGGCGCATCGCGCCCGCCATCCGGGGCGGAGCCGGCTGACCCCAGCTGCCATCGACGGCGCACCGCCGTCTCCGCGCCGGAGATGGATGGCAGCAGCGAGGCCAATCCTTCATGTCCGCACTCGTAAAACTGTGCGCCAGCACTGCCCGCACAACCCACTCTGCGCCTCTGCCGCAGCGCTACTGGGCGCTGACGAAGTATACGAGGCCTCACGAAAGGCACTTTATAAATTCGTAACACGACACGGAAGAAAAATCAAGACACGCTCATAGGATTTGTCGACCTGGAGCAAGCGTTCGACAGTGTCAAACGGTGCAAGATGTTCGAAATTCTTAGGAATACTGGGATAAGTATACGGAGACTTACAAGCAGTCGTTCTTTCCACGCACAATTCGTGAATGGAACAGGGAAGGGGGGATCAGATAGTGGTACAATAAGTACCCTCCGCCACACACCGTAAGGTGGCTCGCGGAGTATAGATGTAGATGTAGATGTAGATAAGCTATAGAGAACTACGGGTAATACACAAGATGTACTAGAACCAAGAAGGTACAAGAAGAGTGGAGAACCAAGAACGAAGTGTTCAGATTAAAAAGATGGTACACAATGACACACAGCCACAAATACACACACAGAACATCCAATATTTTCAAAAAACAAGACATGAAAATGGCCCATCAAGCCAACAAATCAATTCATAAATAATTCCCAAAAACAACAGGAAAAACTGATCTGTATCATAAATCAGGAATATATCCTGAAATGCAATGCGTGTGATGGAAGATACATAGGGCAAACCAGGAGGACATTTGACACCAGTTGCAAAGAACGGGTAAGATCATGGAAGTACAGGACAAACCATTCAACTTTTTCAGAACACCTGCGCCAACACCACCACAAAATTACAGCCAGACACACACACATGGAAATCGTAATGATAAACAAGAACAAAAAACATCTCCTCACCTTACAAGAAAACTACCAAATCCAAAAAACTATAACAGAAAAGAAATAACTCACAAATGATCAGCCCAACACACTCTTTAAGCTGATTGACCCCTAACGTCAACTATACACATACAATCACAGGCTCCATTTACCACTAACATATCCTCCCAGATTCTGTCCTATAATCACAGTCCAGGCCATCCCCCCCCCCCCCCCCCACGCACAAAAGAAAATGTCAACCCAGCTCCACTTCTCTCACGTCTCTACCTAACATACAAGACAATTTCACAAATTTTCACTAACCCAAAAAAAGTAGTTTCATAAGTTGGCAAAACTCACAACGTGAACGAAAACAAACTAACAGACATAAACACTGTTACTGTGCGGAATGAGAGTCAGTTTGTAAAAGTGAAGTGCAAATAATGAAACGCAAGAAATATTGCAGAATGGCAAAAACTGCCAAGTGAAAATCTGAACCGAACTCCTTCGATGTCAACTGCTACTAGCAAGGAAGGCAGGAGCAGAATATGTAAAGAAACACCGTAAATAGCTTGCACCCCAACTTTATAAACAAAATGCTGTCTTTAACCTAAAACAACCAAAAATGTACAAATGTGCGTGTCCAATTTGCAGAATAACTTCGTAAAACTCATTATAAATAGAAGTGAAACGCGTCTGGTCTAATTCGTTTTAATTAAATTGCAGTCAGCTCAAGACGAATAACCAATAGTAACAGATTACAATGGGCCTAAGATAAGAATGTAGACTTTCCCCCCTACTATTCAATCTATAAGTCGAAGAAGCAATAACGGAAATAAAATAAAGGCTGAAGAGACGAATTGAAGGTGAAAGGATATCAATGATAAGATTCGCTGATGACATTGTTATCCTGAGTGAAAGCGAAGAAGAATTACAGGATTTGCTGAATGGGATGAACAGTTTAATGGGAACAGAATATGTATTGGGAGTAAATCAAAGACAGACGAAACTAATAAGAAGCAGCCGAAATGAGAACAGCGAGAAACTTAACATCAGCGATGGTCACGGAGTACATAAATTTAAGGAATTCTGCTACCTTGGCAGCAAAATAACCCAGTACGGTCGGATCAAGGAGGACAAAAAAAGCAGACTAGCACTGACGAAAAGGGCATTCCCGGCCAAGAGAAATCTACTAGAATCAAACATGGGCCTTAATTTGAGGAAGTAATTTCTGAGAATGTACATTTGGAGCACAGCATTGTGCGGTAGTGAAACATGGACTGTGGGAAAACCGGAACGGAAGAGAATCCAAGCATTTGAGATGTGCTGCTATAGAAGAACGTTGAAAGGTAGGTGGACATATGAGGTAGGTAATGAGGAGATTCTCCGCAGAATCGGCGAAGAAAGAAATATGTGAAAAACAATGACAAGGAGAAGAGACAGGATGATAGGACATCTGTTATGACTTCAGGGAATAACTTCCATGGTACCAGGGTGGCTATAGAAGGTAAAAACTGTAGAGGAAGGCAGAGACTGGAATACATCCAGCAAACAATTGACGACGTTGGTTGCAAGTGCTACTCTTAAATGAAGAGAATCGCAGAGGAGGGGAATTCGTGGCGGCCGCATCAAACAAGTCAGAAGACTGATGAGACAAAAAAAGCGGCATTAACATTGCCTCCCATAAATATGGTCTGTCTAATGTGAAAGGGATGGAACTTTAATAGAAACAATTATTCATTTACAACTTATACAAAATGATCCAAAGTTTTACTGTCCTTCAAAGTAATCACCACAATTGTGTATAACCCGTTGGCAGCGATGTGGAAGTCTTAGGATACCCTTAGCAGCTCCAAACTTCAATAGTTTAGAGAAAGAAGCGACGGGACTTTCTACAGGGCGCGCCCATCGTTTTGCAGGACAATGCTAGGACGCATATGGCGCAATTTGTAACTGATTTGTTCGGTCGATGGGGCTGGGAACTGCTGAACCACCCACCACACTCCCCAGAATTAAGCTCTTGTCACTTCAACTTGATTCCTAAATTGAAGGAAGCACATCATGGCATTCGCGTCCTGCAGAGTTTCAAGGGCAAGGGCAAAAGACCTCTCCACTCGGACTGTCAACACAGTTGGCGTTGCTAAGGGTATCCCACGACTTCCACATCGCTGGCGATGGGTTAACCGTACCATTATCAAGGGGAGTAAAATTCTGAATCGTGTATCTATTTTGTAAAGGTTGCGAATAAATAGTTATCACTACTGAATTTCCAATCCTCGTACAAACGAAAAAAGTGCCTTTGTGGATGCTGTAGATAACTACACTTAAGACTATAATCCTATCAGCATGGTGCCCTTGGAGGAATAACAGCAGTTGTTGGAACCAGAAGAATAGCTTACCGCAATAAAGTGTTTCGGCACCAACATGAAAATAATAAGTCGATGTCAAATGAAACCAAGCAATTCAGATACGCTTATTATGTAGTAGTGGGAGCTGGCTCTGAGCACTATGGTACTCAACTGCTGTGGTTATCAGTCCCCTAGAACTTAGAACTACTTAAACCTAACTAACCTAAGAACATCACACACATCCATGCCCGAGGCAGGATTCGAACCTGCGACCGTAGCAGTCGCACGGTTCCGGACTCCGCGCCTAGAACCACGAGACCACCGCGGCCGGCGTAGTGGGAGCTGTAGGCTAGAGCTATGCTGTAGGAGGATAAGAGAAACTGGCTCAGACTTTATGACGATGTCAACAATGTGAAGTCGTATCCCAGCAAGAAAAATAGTATGCGCTTTCCGTTTCACTAATAGCAAGGCAGTCAGATAACGTGACCAAACAGGTCGAGATAAATAACTTTACTATTGTATGTGAATAAAATAGATTAATAAGCACATAACACAAAATTACTTAACTCCATGCGCCGATCCTTATCAACACAGTAAAGTACCTGGAGCACATGAATATTAAAACGTTTAGATAACCGTGGTAAGAGGAATTACTAGTGTTGTGTTCTCTCAGCGCAGGACAATGAGTAAGACCTTTGTCGTGTTCTGCTCCACATCTTCGTCAGAAACTGCTTCTTGATTTATCCCTGCATTGAGAACTTACCTCTTGAAATTTTTGTGTCATCGTGGAATACTCTTAACTGGTATCATTATTTTACCGTCGAAAGACAGATTGTACTGTTTTAAATGATCCACGTACTTCGAAGCGCAGTACACAGAAACTTTTTTCTTGGCCAACTACCAACAGAGGAGGCCAGCGTGTGAATCTCAAAAACCTTCTCTTCCAATCTACTGCTCTATGCGATTTCGCAAACGATTACTCTGTTTAATTATTTCACTGTCGGGTGAACATTTTTCAGTTTTGGTCATGAATACACTTGGAATTACTTTCCTGTAAATTATGTTACAGGTCGCTTTTGCCAAACAACTGTCAAAGGCTGCAGTGCTGACAAAGTAGGAACATAAATTAACTGTAGAACGCGCAACAACATGTCCAAGAAGTATATTGCCCTATTATTACGCTGCCGGGTTAGTCATGCACTTCATACAGTAAAACTGACATTTGTGTTAATTTTACTTCACAGTTTTGTGAATTTTAACAGCATAAAATTAATAATTAAACGGTTTTATTTGTTTGGCGTTCGTACTACGAAATTACTATGCTTAAATAACTGATGATGGTCGAAGTAGAGAGGATATAAAATGTAGACTGGCAATGGCAAGGAAAGCGTTTCTGAAGAAGAGAAATTAGTTCAAAATGGCTCTGAGCACTATGGGAGTCAACTGCTGAGATCATTAGTCCCCTAGAACTTAGAACTAGTTAAACCTAACTAACCTAAGGACATCACAAACATCCATGCCCGAGGCAGGATTCGAACCTGCGACCGTAGCGGTCTTGCGGTTCCAGACTGCAGCGCCTTTAACCGCACGCCCACTTCGGTCGGCCAGAAATTAGTTAACATCAAGTATAGATCTAAGTGTCAGGAAGACGTTTCTGAAAGTATTTGTATGGAGTGTAGCCATGTATGGAAGTGAAGCATGGACAATAAATAGTTTGGACAAGAAGAGAATAGAAGCTTTTGAAATGTGGTGCTACAGAAGAATGTTGAAGATTAGGTGGGCAGATCACGTAACTAATGAGGTGGTATTGAATAGGATTGGGGAGAAGAGAAGTTTGTGGCACAACTTGACTAGAAGAAGGGATCGGTTGGTAGGACATGTCCTGAGGCATCAAGGGATCACAAATTTAGCACTGGAGGGCAGTGTGGAGGGTAAAAATCGTAGAGGGAGACCAAGAGATGAATACACTAAGCAGATTCAGAAGGATGTAGGTTGCAGTAGGTACTGGGAGATGAAGAAGCTTGAACAGGATAGATTAGCATGGAGAGCTGCATCAAACCAGTCTCAGGACTGAAGACCACAACAACAACAACAACATAGGGGTCGTGGTCGAACTCTAAACGTAATTAATTTATGCATAACGTTTACAAAAGCCTCGCAGGGGAGTTAAAATTAGTTTTTTCTCCAGGACGAATAATTTGCGCGCAGAGAGCGAGAGAATACTGAAAATCTCGCATGGGCCGTAGCTTAGGTGGTTTTTGTAGGCTAACTTATAATTTCCCGACTTTATGGACCACAAGTGTCCATCAGATTGTATCGACTTCCTCTATGCCATTGTGGCACGTCGTAAACAATTATCGTTTACAGCCTATATTGCATCGTGGCTTTACGATTTTACGTTCTTGTGGTCACCATTATGATGGGTAGTTCGGCTAAATAAACAAATAACGAACCACATCACAATTAATTTCTTTAAACAAGACCTGCCTTCAGAAGACTATGCCTTAAAAAGTGTGCTACGTAGGGATGGAATCACGTTGGAGGTTTCTTCTTAGAAAAGATTTATGTAACCGAGCTGAACAAATTCCGCATGCAGAATAAAATGTTTGCCTTCAAATATCCCTAAATCGTAGGAGACCATACGCAGTCCGGAAGTCACCAACGTCAAGCCTTCGATTTTATTCGCATATACAGCATATCAGTCATGTTCAACACAAGTTCCAACACGCTCTTTTGTCCGGGCGCGCCCATGACGTTAATGAATAACGAGGAAATAAGAGTGTTTTTTATTCCTTCAGTTTTATTATAAACTGAACCCTTACAATTTTTAAAAATTATTCACAGCCAATATCGCATAAAAAATTTGTTTAAGACAGCCGGTTTCAACAGACTCTGCTGTGATATTCAGGACTGTTAGAATGTGCATACACATCGAATATATCTCGTAAGTTATGATGCAACATTTGACACAAAAGTTTCAGTTTGGCATTATAAAAATTAGAAGTGGGTCCGTACATTTACACACCTTAAATTTTTTTGTTGTAAAACAAAAGTGGATTCGTACTGTTTAGGATATGTCCCGCATATGTAAACAGATGTGCTATTGTGTACCGTATTTGCACAATGCATATATGAGCAATATGTATATGGACATTGAATTTTGCACAAGAAGCTTCATGTTTTTTTAAAATATTTTAGCGATGACAAACCTTTTATAATATGCTATTTTATCCACTTGACATCTTGTGCGTGAGTTTCGGCGTAAAATGAACACGTTTCACAACAAAAAAGGTTAAGATATGTAAATGAATACATCCACTTTCGGTTTTTATAATACCAGACTAAAACTTTGATATCAAATGTTACATCGTAACTTATGAGACATACACTCCTGGAAATGGAAAAAAGAAAACATTGACACCGGTGTGTCAGACCCACCATACTTGCTCCGGACACTGCGAGAGGGCTGTACAAGCAATGATCACACGCACGGCACAGCGGACACACCAGGAACCGCGGTGTTGGCCGTCGAATGGCGCTAGCTGCGCAGCATTTGTGCACCGCCGCCGTCAGTGTCAGCCAGTTTGCCGTGGCATACGGAGCTCCATCGCAGTCTTTAACACTGATAGCATGCCGCGACAGCGTGGACGTGAACCGCATGTGCAGTTGACGGACTTTGAGCGAGGGCGTATAGTGGGCATGCGGGAGGCCGGGTGGACGTACCGCCGAATTGCTCAACACGTGGGGCGTGAGGTCTCCACAGTACATCGATGTTGTCGCCAGTGGTCGGCGGAAGGTGCACGTGCCCGTCGACCTGGGACCGGACCGCAGCGACGCACGGATGCACGCCAAGACCGTAGGATCCTACGCAGTGCCGTAGGGGACCGCACCGCCACTTCCCAGCAAATTAGGGACACTGTTGCTCCTGGAGTATCGGCTAGGACCATTCGCAACCGTCTCCATGAAGCTGGGCTACGGTCCCGCACACCGTTAGGCCGTCTTCCGCTCACGCCCCAACATCGTGCAGCCCGCCTCCAGTGGTGTCGCGACAGGCGTGAATGGAGGGACGAATGGAGACGTGCCGTCTTCAGCGATGAGAGTCGCTTCTGCCTTGGTGCCAATGATGGTCGTATTCATCATTTTCATCATTAAACAAGGCTCTAATCAATTAGAAGTAATGCTGATGAAAAGGCACTTTGTGATCCCGAAACATTTAAAACTCTCCCTGTTCTCTTACTTGTTCAACAGAACGAAAAACCAGTCCAAGTTACAAATATTTTATTATACATTCGATGACTAGTCTGGGGCCGAGACCCATTTTCAAATCAATATAACATAGTCGAATATGGCATTTTCGAACATGTCAAAAATGTGTAATGTACATTTACAGTGCATACAGACAACTCTTGTTGTCTACCTTCACTGTTTGTAACCAATGGACAGGATTATCTTCCGAACTGAGTCTTCCTAATACTAACTTATCAACTTGACGCAAGAGGTTGCTACACAGACCACTTTTTTTCCGGTGGACCCTCTCGGTGTAAACTTTTTGTCGTTTTTGTCCTCTTGCTAAGGAGCTTTTCCCCTAACTGTCAGCCACCCCTGCACACTCTGTATTCATCACCTCTAGCCCCCACCACGTCTCTCAGCTCCCCCCCCCCCCCCGCCCCAACCCCCATCATTTAACGCATTAATGGACCTCCCTGTATACCCTACGCGCTGTTCCCCTTCAGGCCTGAGGCTCCCCCTTCATATATGTGTCCACAAAGAACTGTTCTCTTTCAGCCACTAGCGACGTTCTTTTCCAACAAAAGAGGCAAGTCTTATTTGATTTGATTTGTATATTACTTGTTATTCTGAAGTATTGAGTGATAAAACACAAGGAGCGAAAAGTTATCTAAAATGCACGGAAATTAAAAGGAAGAGAGAAAAAAATTGTGAAGTAGACAATAGTTGAAAAGAGAGCGATACGGGGTTGTAGCCTATCCAGCACGTCATTCAATGTGCGCACTGAGTAAGCAGTAAAGAAAACCAATGAGAAATTTGGAAATGGAAATTAAGAGAGGAAAAAAAGCTTTTAAAATTTGTCGTTGACACTGCAGTCCTGCCAAAGGACGGAAAATCAGCTGAGTGCGATGAATAGTTGCTTGAAAAGAGATTATAAGACCAACATCAACCGCTGTAGAAGAAAGATAGTGGGGTGAATGAAATTAAAACGGATGATGCGGAGGGAGTTAGATTAGAAACAAAAAGAAGTAGAAGATTTTGGCCATTTGGGTGGCAAAATAATTTACGAAAGCTGTAGTAAAGAGAGTAAAAAAATGCAGAATGACCAGCCGTTTATAGGAAAGGAAAATGTATTAACACCTAATATAAATTTATATGTTAGGAAGTATTTCTTGAAAGTATTTGTCTGGAATATAGCCCTATGTGGAACTGAAACATGGACGACAAACATCACAGAAAACAAGGAATACAAACATTCTAAATGTAGTGTTTCAGAAGAATGTTGGAGATCAGATGGAAAGATCGGGTAACTAGTGAAGCGGTACTGAATCGAATCTGGATTTTAAAAATAAAAAAATAAATAATGGCACGATTTGTCCAAAAGAACATGTAGGTTAATGTTGTTTTGCTCACGGATTACATAACGAAAAGCATTTTTCTTCTCAGTTCATATTCATGCCATTATTTGGCGTGTCCATAGCTTGTCAGAATTTCGCAGGTATGTGAACCGGCAAGTAGCACCTGCACATCGGCAGAGTAACTTAAAGGCTGCTCCTGGCGACAACAGTGAGTCACACTGGAACAACATTGGTTGCTGCAGAGTGTGCCTCTACTTAACTGGTCTCGAGAATACCTGCTCGCCTGAATTCAGCAACTTCTACCTGCTGGTGGAAAACGAAACACTCGAATTCGGCGACTCTTCAAGAGCGCCTCGTAAGCGGCACGCACGAGCGCGGCGGTTTTTATCTGCTTGTGGCAGACCAACTGCAAAAAATGGTTCAAATGGCTCTGAGCACTATGGGACTTAACATCCGAGGTCATCAATCCTCTAGAACTTAGAACTACTTAAACCTAACTAATCTAAGGACATTACACACACCCATGTCTGAGGCAGGATTCGAACCTGCGAGCGTAGCGGTCGTGCGGTTCCAGACTGAAGCGCCTAGAACCGCTCGATCACAACGGCAGGCCATTTCTGAGTAAATCGACTTCCCGTTGTAGGAAAGCTTGCGTGTTCCTTGTTTTTGAATCAGTTTTGATTATGTGGCCATTTTTTGCCAAGTTAATACGTTGGTACCAGTCTGTTCATCCTTCAGACTTTTCACAAATTTGAAAGTGTTTGGATGAAGTGGTCCACACGAAGCATTGAAACAGGAATGAAAGTTTTCACAAGCATTAGTTGTTTTCCGTAAGGAAGTGCAATCTGCTGCCCAGACTTGAGGAGGAATTGGTGCATCTTCTTCGTCATCAACGTAATTGTCGTTTGGATAATCGTTAATTTTTATGAGTTTTCGGTCTCGTGGCTGTATGATGACTAGGTCAGCAAAAATACCAGGAGCATATCGAGGATTTAAGTAATAAAGTCGAAAGATGTAGGGCAGCCTATGGCGTTTTTGGCTGTTCTGGTCTTTGAATATCGAAGCCAAACCAAGTGTTTGTCTTTTTCGCCACCTGAAACATGTAGAAAAACATGTTTGTGGAAATTTAAAAGGCAAAAAACTTGTAAGGTCCGCGACTTAAGCAAAGAACACAGCCCTTGGTATCGTGCATGATGTACAGCTAATTTTGGAAATAGCGTAATTTTCTATTGTGCGACCTGAGTTTCTCCCGTCGTATGCAATGTTCGAATAACTTACGGGAATGCAGCCGAATGACGTCATCGACAACCACCGATACTTCGACAGGAGCACACACTGCCATTTTCATGGCGAAACTGCAACAAGTAAGCGCTCTGTAAGGTAATTTAAATCCTCGGTTTTTAGAGAAACTCCGGAAAGATTACACTCACACACCCTGTAAACAATAGCGCCATCACAATCAAAAGATGACCGACGTCTGAGTTTATCGATAGTGAAATTGATAATCAACAGGTGAGGTAGCATAAACTCTTTCCCTCCCTTTTTTTGACAAGCGTGAGAGTAGAATTTAAACAAAACCCACAATCTCTATTTATAAGGTTATTTTTCTAATTTGATTTCAATAGCTTCCTTAATCAGATTACAGCAATAGGTGGAAGTGCATGTTAGAATCTCCGTGTTATTATATATTCCATAGGATGATCGCTGCCAAGACAGTGTGCTGCAATGGTGGATTTGCTGCGTTGTTGTAAGCGTGCGTGCCGCTTATGCTCAGTCACCGGTCCTCCATAGTCTTGAAGTCTGACCAGTATATGACATGCCACAGCTGCAAGGGATACGGTAGACACTCTCCTTACGCAAACCAAGATCATCCTTTACTGAACCTGAAAGGACTCTGATATTAGATGGTCGTCGAAGAACAAACTTCATATAATACGACAAATCCTGTCCGAAACGCTTTCAGCGCGTAGGGAAAAGAGGCCGTAGACTTTGGTGCCACCTCGGTATCACCTTCACTCGCCCGGTGCACAGCTGGTGGATAGCACAACGCACGTCTGGTGTGTCTTTCACTATAACCATTCTGATGAAAGGTGATTTCTAGGTGGGCTAATTCAGCTGAAAACCTCTCAAGGTCCGAGACAACTTGGACCCTGTGAACTAAGTTACGAAGTGCCCCTCCACGTTGAGTCGGATGGTGAGAACTATCAACCTGCAGATACAAGTCAGTGTGAGTAGACTTCCTATAAACGGCATGTCCCAACGTAGCATCCACCTTCCTCCTGACCGACACATCAAAGAAGTGAAGATAGCCATCCTCTTCCACCCCCGTCGTGGATTAGATTGAATTCGGGTGTTCCAAAAGGTCGTTCAAATTCTCACTGTTATGAGGTCAGACAAATTCCCCTGCACAGTGCTTACTTGCTACAGGTTTGCCTTGAAAATGGCAGGATGTGCTACTGTCGAAATATCGACGGCTGTCGACAACGTCACACGGCTGCAAGTTATTTGAGTACTCTAGCATTTTTTTCATTAAGGCAAATAATACTCTATACTAACTACGGCCGTTTACCATGCAATAGTTATACGGTTTCCTTAAAACGACAATTTCAACTGTATATGAAGATAGTAACCGTTCTCGAAAGAACAGATACCATTGATGACCGTGCAGCTTCCCTAGAATAAATGATAATTAATTTAAACCCTCAGCTGCCGACAGGTGGTGTCGATATACCTCGACGGGGACAGCTGAAAATGTGTGCCCCGACCGGGACTCGAACCCGGGATCTCCTGCTTACATGGCAAACGCTCTATCTATTTTTCTTTTTTCTTTTTTTTTTTTGTCCGATATAGTTCGTTCCGTTTGGTCTGAGCGGACGTCACAATACATCCGTTCAAGATGATCGTTGATTCCTTGACTCAGTTTTTTTATTAAAGAGAGCGCACAGTTCTCTGACCGAACACGCTGAGCTACCGTACCGGCATCTGAGCTACCGAGGACACGGATGAATAGCGCGACTGCTGGACTTACCCCTTGCACGCCTCCCGTGAGACCCACATTCCCAACTGTCCACAATCTACATACGTAATGGTTCAAATGGCTCTGAGCACTATGGGACTTAACATCTGTGGTCATCAGTCCCCTAGAACTTAGAACTACTTAAACCTAACTAACCTAAGGACATCACACACATCCATGCCCGAGGCAGGATTCGAACCTGCGACCGTAGCAGTCAAGCGGTTCCGGACTGAGCGCCTAGAACCGCTAGACCACCGCGGGCGGCACATACGTAATGATCCTAATAGATATTTGCCCAGCCAATCATTAGTCGCGCCGGCTCCCGTAAGAGTTCGGGCAACCACTGCGCATTCGCACAGACGAAGGTCAATGGCCGGGTAGCCTTTTAACTATATATGAAGATAGTAAATGTTGTCGAAAGAACAGCTACCACTGATGACCGTGCAGCTTCTCTAGAATAAATGATAATTAATTGTCCCCATCGAGGTATATCAACAACACCTGTCGGCAGCTGAGGGTTTCAATTAATTATCAATTACAACTGCACTTACCAAGCTTGCGCCAGGTGAAACAGACAACCAGTAACCTTGATTGTAGGGAGGGCAATATAAATTCTTTCTTGGATGGTCTGTTCGAAGTCAATTACCACCGTTTTGGGTTAACTTCGAACAGTGCATTTGCCTCCGCTCACTTTCGTCTTGAACTCAGTAT
The DNA here is from genome assembly GCF_021461385.2 of Schistocerca piceifrons. Taxonomy (NCBI): domain Eukaryota; kingdom Metazoa; phylum Arthropoda; class Insecta; order Orthoptera; family Acrididae; genus Schistocerca; species Schistocerca piceifrons. Next base: position 15,819,915 of record NC_060143.1, read on the forward strand.
ATAATTTTCAAACATATTTCCTTCTACTTATATTTTATAAGGCTGAATACTAATCGTATTTAAGGACATCCAGAGTAACTGTGGACCGTGAGTAACGGAGAAAGCGCTTCGCTGCACACTGAGAAACGCCATCCACCACTGTAATTCCCTGCTGTTAAACGTATTGTACATTGAAGTCTGTGACCATTTTCTATATCATTATTATGGACAAGATCTTCGCCTTTTTTAGTCGTCATCTCCATCTGCAATATGGCAACCTGAATTTCCAACGCGGATTTCGGCAGTTTCGGCATACTCTTCAAACGAGCGTGAATAATATTGTTGCAAATATACCATACATCTTTCGTCATTAATGCGTCACAGTTATCGGATTGTCATCTACTTCTTTCCGTACAAGCTTTGATGATGTTTCATCCAAAGCTTCGTCTTTTGTTATAATATAATTCAAAAACATTTTCCTGCTCAACAAGTGTTCTGGAACTGGTGTTTGGTCATGAGTGCCTCCCAAATGCATTTTCGCTGCCTGCTACAAATAATTTAAGAGAACACCGCGAATTTTTATCACAGCATCGTCATCCCCATTCTTCAGTTCCTAGAACTCCATTGTGCGGTTTGAATTTTTAACCATCGCAGGTTAAATGTATATTACCACGATCACCAAAAACAGGTTCCTAAACGTGACGTTCTGCCACATTTTTCGTTCCTATGACTCATTTGAGTTATAACAACGAAACACTACGTGATCCCGCATAGATGTTAGCGAGTTCCTCTTGTTCACAGGACTGATTAGTTTGGCAAGGGCCAGAAGCACGAACCAAGATGACTCAAACCCGCGATCGAGACGTCCTACTACCTGCGTACCGATCTGCTGAGGTCGAGCGAGGGATTAACTGGAACTTTCACAGTACCCTCCTGGTAGTCATTAAAAGCTGCAGAGTTCGAGTCTATCCGAGGAGACACGTATGCGTTTTGGTGCGTTCTGCAGCGCACGTTGGTTACCATTCGTGGGATTCACGTTAACATTATGCTTACATTAGAGTCTATTACTGCGCAGCATTATGTATTACGTCAAACATTTCCACAGGCTTTCAGTTACGATTTGGATAGATGGAAGTATCCCTAATGATTGAAACATAGGTATCATACGCCCAATACACAAGAAAGGCGGTATTATGGTGTGCTCCAACTTTATTTGCCAGTTACCTACAGCACGTAAAATATTCTGAACATACTTTTTAATAGGCTAACACCCTATGTTGAAAATGCTGTTGGCGACGATCAATGTGGTTTCGTCAGAGCTTCACAACACTGCAAATATTACAAAAATGCAAAGAACTTGGGATTGATACACATCACCTCTTTATAGACTTCAGATCGGCCTACGACAGCACTGACATAAGGGAGCTGTATACAGCAATGGAAGAATTAGAAATTCCTAATAAACTAATTGCTTTAGTGAAAGCTACTATGGAAAATACCCAGAGTCAATTTAAAATACTGAATATGTTATCAAGTGCTGCAATCACAAAAAATAAAGTAAGACAGGAAGACGCATTAACCTGCCTTCTGTTTAATATAGCCTTGGAAAACATTATAAGAGATGCAGGCAACAATACAAGAGGGAATACCCTTTATAAATCAGTTCAGGTGCTGACACATGCAGCCAAGAGCAATGAAAGAAGCCTTTACAAGTTTTGAAAGAGCTGCTAGAAAGATGAATCTACAGATACATGAAGGGACAACTAAATAAATGCCTATAACTAAGAAAGATTATCCAAATAAACCCCTATCCATTAAAACTGCTCGAAACAACCGTTTTCTAAAATAACCGATTTTCGGTTTTTTATTCCTATTATTTCCTACAGTAAACGTAGAAATAGAACGAAGGTTGGAAGATTTTGACGTAGTTTTAAGAAGCACAGAACCAAAATATTAAATTAAATAGGCAAAGAAAATAAAACTTTCTCCGCCTACTATTTGCTGCTTTTCTCGAAAAGTGATAGGTCGTTGTATACTACAAAAAAATCGGCATTCTAAATTTTTGAAACTCTGCCCAAAAAATATGTTGTAATCGGGGATCATACCACAATTCGGGCATTACGAATAATCAATGCTGAAGGGCGAAAACTGAGGTTGAAGAACTATTTTTCGTGTTGCCCCTTTTCAAAGGCCACAAGCAGATAAACGCATTTTATGTACACTCAGGCAGCGGATCAGACACTCTTTTTTATTGTACACTATGAATGGTTTTTTTTAAATTTATTACCATAATTTTATCAGTCTTTTATTATTTCATAGGAAACGGAGACAAATCTTTAATAGTTTAAAGCAAATGGAAGCATTGCACTCGTTGCTATGTCATTTCCTAAAAAAAATTTTCAGACTAGGTTTGGTGCCTTTCTGCAATACAACGAGTGTCCAGCGACGACGAAGAGAAACTACGGCAAGACCAGATGGAAGCTCGAAGCAAATCTTGCACGCTGCACGCACACGCGTGCCTTAAGCCGCGGCACACGGAAACAGGGACATTATTGTCTCAGTAATTCTGCACCAATTCTTATGCCATGGTTTATTTTTTACATGCTTCTGTCGGCATTTTTATTGAAACAGCATTGATCGCTTTCCCCACTTTCCATAAATGATGCATTATTTCAAACCAGTCCAAGTTTTACGAGTAAAAATTACTGCCTTTGTAAAAGAGTTTTCTCTAGAAACGAAAAATTTTAGCACTGCCAACTGATATTCCGGTTTTTTTTACTCGGTTATTAGTAAAAAATAAACACCTGTTACAACCGAGACCAAACAGTATCGAAAAATATGGTTTATTCAGAACTGAAATACCGGTATCGGCTTTAACAGGTCGGTTTTTCCTATCCCTATGTTAGGATCACTCGGCTTTGAAAGAAATAGATATCCACTTGTGACACAAAAGCAGATGAGGACGCCACATCGCGCCATTCAGCTCCCTACCCACGACATGAACCTTTATGAAAATTTTCCCCAGCCGCTTTCAAATGAGGTCCAAGGCAACTAAGAGGAATCATTAACATCAGAATATGGACATGCAGTAGCATCTCCTCACGGACAAAGCCATGATCAGATTGCCACAGACCAAAGAAAGAAAAAAGAAAGGATCTCCAGCAGCGGAAACATAACCTCCACAGCACAGCTGCGTTCTTATCGTCCACGGCTGGCAGCGCGCTTAAGGCGTCTGCAGGCGAGAACACGGCGCTCCGCTAATTAAATGATACCTGCCTGCTATCTAGCCGCCTGCTCAGTGTGCAGTACACCAAACAGTTTTCCTTACTGCTTGGTTACTGTTAAAAGCTGCACAGCAAAGATGTACCAGCCACAATACTGCACCACATCCAAACTGCGCACTCTACAATTTTTCAGTGGTTCAAAAAAATGAAATCGGCAAATTGTGAGTACTTTAGACAAAGCATACTATACAGGGGGATTCGCATTAACGTCTAAAGCAACCACGTAGCGACGTAGATGGCGCTGAGAGAAGTAATTTAATATGAGGCACATGAGGATCTTATTTCCAAACGATACCAAATCCATACAACCTAATTTAACAGGAGAGCCAAAAACGTTTTACAAGCACAGTAGCATCAGAATATGTTTTGTACCTTTGCTGTTATATTCGCACAGATGTTGAGACACATTACGCCAAGTATCTCTGTTAAATGTTTATTTGTTTAATTGTTATTGCATCAACAAAAATGGGTTTGCTACCTTTTGGCAAAAATTGTGTTAAGTTTGGTAACTGTTGTTCTGAAGTTACATTATATTACTACAGACACTTATACGAGTATACAGTTGACTGTTTCATTTGAAGTGTTGTGTACTGTAGTTTCCACTCTTCATGGGTTATTTTGAACTGTTATTAACTTATGGACTTAGAAATATTGCAAAGAAAATTAGTAAGAATATTTTTATTTCACAAAAAAATTTACTCAATATTTTCACTTTCCCACAATCTGAACAAAGAACACACTAGACTCGCATCTCTTCTCAGAACCAATAACACATGACCCCTTCTTTGCCTTTGTGACATTTGCAACCTGCCAATCTGCAATACACTTAGAAATGTATTTCGACATATATTTACTACTCCAGTTTGAGATTTTACTTTACATTTTACAGACACTGTTTTCTTGACGCCTTTACCACTTCCCTAATTGGGTCTGCACCTATTCGCTAAAGTTACATCAATTTATGCCGAAATGAACTTTTTTGTGAAAGAGAATATTTGTTCTCAAAGAAACGGTCATGGAATTCTTGAATTTCTGTTGGTAATACACGTGCAGCTCTACACAACCAATTTCAGGCCAAACACTAGACCGTTCTGCATGCTTATTCTGTTTCGCAACTTTTTCTCCGGTCTTCAAACCCTTTTCCTTGGATTTTCAGTTGCTTTTAGTGATTCACATCACTCATCTCATAAGTCAGGCTCCATAATATAATTAAAAACCCGCAATGAACAAAAAAAGGGAAAGCTCTACACACGTCCTGACAACATACAGTGTATTGTAAAAAAATGTAGGTCATGTTGTGTGTAACGTCATTACTAAGAAGAGCAACGATTGGATGCCGGGATTTGGTACTTCTTGGATGCGAAATAAGACATGATGATGATGATGATGATGATGATGATGTCTGGTTTGTAGGGCGCTCAACTGCGCTGTCATCAGCGCCCTCGCATAGGCCCAATTTGTACACAGTCCCATTTTTTTACACAGTCCAATCAAGCCACTGTCACGAATGATGATGATGAGACGATGAGGACAACACAAACACTCAGTCCCCGGGTAGAGAAAAATCCCCAACCCGGCCGGGAATCGAACACGGGACCTCATGATTCAGAGGCAGCATCGCTAGGAAATGAGATTTAGTACTCTTCTCTATGAACCGCAAGTCTGAAGGGCAAACGCACAACGGATGTACTACGTTTTGGCGTACATAAGAGTTCTTATTATATAGGTAGTGATTCTAAGTAGTGTTGTCACCTCTTATCTCATTTTTCAGTTTTTCTGATTGGAAATGAGTTTCGCACATGGGGTCGCAAATATCGGGAAATACCCCGAAAGTGGATGACAAATGTTGAACATGTGGCGTCACATCCAAAATATTTTCAAGCACGTGCATTAGGAGATGTAGATCGCTGCAATACTTGCATTCAAGCAAACGTTGCAAATTTCAAACACCTTTTGTAAATGCGGCCTGTCGTAAATGTAGAAGTTACAGTATTACTGTCCTCGAAGTAACCAAGAAAGGAACTGTTCTTATTTTGTGTTTCTTTCCTTTTCTCCGTTCTTTTTTTGTTTACAAACATTATGTAATAAAGAAAACGTAGGGCATTTATGGCTAATGAAACGATTCGGAAGCTTATACTCAATTACTTGTAGCCCAGTACTACAGGTTTTCATTGTACTTCGCCTTCAGCAGGTGATAGGTCTTTCGAGTACGCGCTCTGTTTGTGGTATTTCATTTCTCTTTTAACTGAAATATCTTTCAGTGGGTATTGGTGATATGTTTTTACGAAGACGGATAAAAGGACGGGAGGGAGATTAGAGATCAACGTCCCGTCGACGAGGTCATTTGATATGGAGCACAGGCTCGGATTACGGAAGAATGGGGAGGAAAATCTACTGCGCCCTTTGAAAAGAACCATCTCGGCATTTGCCCCGAGCGGAAAATCTAAATCTAGACGGGGATCTGAACCGTCGTCCTCCCGAATGCGAGTCTATTTTGCTAACGATTTCGCCAACTCTCTCGGTTGAAGATGAATAATCTCGACAGGTCTAAAGTAGTGACCATCACTTGGGAAATATCACTGCATGTGCAACAACTAAAGTTGATTATTATTATTATTATTATTATTATTAAGAAGCCGATTTCGGTCTACATTAGACCATCTTCAGGCTGCCTGTATTACAAAAGAAATAGTGTCACAGAATTTGCATATATATGTATTAATATACAAACAGGCGAAGACGACATTGTTGTAATACCATCATAAAACATGATCAGCTGACCTTAAGCAAGAACTGGTTTGACAGTACCCAAAACTTGCCAAAAGTCAGATTTAAAATGTGGTAAGTAACTACAATTACTGCATAGCATATTCAGTTGCAGCGCTGGATCAACAACGCATTCCAAATTTAATTGGCATTTCGCCACCTTTTGAGACGTATTTGAGTACCAGTACGGTGAATGCGGCCGACCGTGTCGGGGTTGTCGTTTACCTGTCCTGTCCCCTGGCGTGTGTACTTTGCCCGCAGGCGGCGTCGTGTATGGACTCGTCTCGTGTGTCAACACCGTAAGCAAACACGGCGGCTGAGAGATAATGTGGTGTGTCCAGCGTTCCAGTCTAATTTTAATATATTAACGAGTCTGGTACGACGGTTAGGAATACAGTTATCATTACGATTTAAAACTCCTTAATTTAAAAAACGTTGAAACATAGTTGCACCATATGGTATTCACGCGCAAAGTTTAAAAATTCTGCGAGATCGTGTCATCACGGTTGAAACTAGTTGGAGTCTAATAAAAAAAAGCCACTTTTCTGGTATATTACAACAATACGTATTTTACGAAAGTCGTGCAGCAACATTCTAAGACAATTGCAAATGGGATGGGTACCTGACTTTGTCAGCCGGAGAGCGATCTCATGTTTAAAAAAAAAGATGGAATTTACCTGTAAGAGAAGTTTTACTTGCCCAGATCGCAGTAATTAGACATATACAGGGTGTTTCATAGTTCATGTTACACACTTCTGAAGGTTATAAAGGGCAGCTACTAGTAGATAAAGTTTCACACAGGAACCCATGTCCGGAAACGTCATCCAACAACAGTAGAGAGCGTCAAAGCTAGAGGCGCCACTGCCTATAAATCTATCTGTAGAGAGCGTGATTGCGTGATGATGTTACAAACTCTGAAGGATGATGGAGACGGATACATGTGTCAGTTTAAGCGTCCCAAGTTCGGGAATGAACAAGTCGAAAGTTGCAAGTGACAATCGTTCAGACATCTCTGACAGTGGATTATATGTATGAGTACTGTTGTTGCTATCAATATAGGGTATGCAACTTTCAGAGCTGGTAGTATGGGACAAGACAAGAGGAGCTATGAGCACTTGCTCACTTTCGCTAGTGTAGAACACATACCTCTATTGAACAAGTGCTCATAGGTATTAAGGTATGCGTTTTAGAGACCATGTTTACTGGACATTTTTTCCTTGTCTTGGTCCATACCACCACAAATGAAAGTTGTCTACTCTACAGTCTTAGCAACAACGGTACCAGTACATGTATTCCACTGTCAGAAGTATCCCAACGGTTTTCGGTTACAAAAATGGCTCTGAGCACTATGAGACTTAACTACTGTGGTCACCAGTCTCCTAGAACTTAGAACTACTTAAACTTAACTAACCCAAGGACATCACACACATCCATGCCCGAGGCTGAATTCGAACCTGGACCGTAGCGGTCGCGCGGTTCCAGACTGTAACGCCTAGAACCGCTCGGCCACTACGGGCGGCGGTTTTCGCTTACAACTTCCCACTCGTTCGTTTCCCGTTCAGGGACCCATGACTCAAACTGATACATTTATCCTTCTCCCACACCCTTGGTGGTTTGTAATATATCACACAATCACCCTAATATGCAAGTATTTACAGGCGCCGGCGCCTGTAACTTTGACGCACTGTAGCGTCGTTGGATGATGTTTGCGGACTTGGGTTCCCATGTAAAACTTTATGTACCAAGTCCCCCCTACAACCTCTAGAAGTTGTAACATCAATTACAAAAGACCCTGTAAACTACAAGAGTCGGCAAACTTTAATTGCCGTCTTCAGTTCTGAAAGACATTTACACAACATTTTTTTTACAGTATAATAATCGAAATTAATTTTTAGAGAATTTTTTCGACTTATGTGCGCTACATAACATCTACTTATGTGCGTTGAAGATGAATAATCTTGACAGGTCTAAAGTAGTGACCAACACTTGGGAAATATCACTGCATACATCAAATATTCTGCCACTCTGTGCAGTGCACTGTCATCTAGTTATCAACAAAGGGATCAACTTACTGTAATGCAGATAAAAGGAATTACGGAAAATCGATGTGAAGATTATAATAAAACATGTCAGAGGTGCAAGTATGTCGCTGGAGCAGACGCAGGAGTATAGCATCACACATCAGTGATAAGACCATAACTGTGGTAACCCCTTACAAACGGTACCGATAAAGCTCATACGTTACAAAAACTGTTACTTGCTCCGACCGTGTTGACAGCTGACGGCACGCTGCCACGCAATAGTCAAATGAACTATATCGTATTAAGGAGCATTCTCCTACAATATCACTTAGGAAAATAATACATCCACATTTTTTGTGTCTGTATTTACATTCATGCAAACGATGTTCTGTCGAGAACAGAAACAAATCGTCTCCCTGAAAACCCCTTTCAGGCACCTTTGTTGTCCATTTCTTGGTTTTAATCGCGGAATTTTGTGATTTTTTTTTCAAAAATGGTTCAAATGGCTCTGAGCACTATGGGACTCAACTGCTGAGGTGATTAGTCCCCTAGAACTTAGAACTAGTTAAACCTAACTAACCTAAGGACATCACAAACATCCATGCCCGAGGCAGGATTCGAACCTGCGACCGTAGCGGAATTTTTTTTTATGATGTCTTGACAAGTTATAAGTGAGTTGGATTGACTGCTTTTAAACGCTGCAATTCTTGCGTATTGTGTTCCTAAGTTATTAAGTAGGAGACTGCTGCTATCTGATGGTACTCCGTAATACGATACAGTCAGTCTGAGGATTGCTTGGCAGTGAGCCATCTGCTGTCAGTACAGGCAGAGCAAGTAATTAATACCTTATGCAACAAAATTATTTTATCAGCAGGCTTGTGACTGGTTACCCCAGTCCGCAGCTCGTGGTCGTGCGGTAGCGTTCTCGCTTCCCGCGCCCGGGTTCCCGGGTTCGATTCCCGGCGGGGTCAGGAATTTTCTCTGCCTCGTGGTGACTGGGTGTTGTGTGATGTCCTTAGGTTGGTTAGGTTTAAGTAGTTCTGAGTTCTAGGGGACTGATGACCATAGATGTTAATTCCCATAGTGCTCAGAGCCATTTGAACCATTTGGTTACCTCAATTATGGTTTTATTATTTCACGTATGATGCTACAGTGATGCGTCTGTTCAAGCGAGGTATGTACACCTCTGACATGTTTTATTATAAACTTGACCTTTCATAATTGCTTTTATTCGCATTACAGTAAGTTCATCTCCTCTATCTTCATGATTTTATGTGAGTTCTCTGCACAGAATGGCATAATATTGGGTGTGCGTAGATGATATGTAAAGCGCATATATGTTGATAAAATATTCTTCAAAATCAATTTCGATTATAACACTGTAAAAAATCTATTGCAAAAATTTCTTTCATATCAGAAGATGGCAATTAAAATTCGCCTCAACCAGTAGCCTATATTTGTATTTACTGCGATATGGGCAAATAAAACATATCGAACAAGAAGATTATATTTTCCACAGTTGTAAAAGTTATGATCAGACGAAACTACAATCGTTCCGCCATAACTGTGAGCTCTGTGATTGCTCTGGGAGAGTGTTCGTCAAGACAGGAAATATTAGTTAACTTTATTACATGAATGATAAGAAGATTTACTTAACTCGATACAGTCCTTTGCCTCAGGAGTGTTTGATAATTTACAACTGTCATTGACTATTAAAGAGTCACTTGGTGCACTAATTAACAAACTCTTCTCTTGATGTGCAATGTTCAGTATTTACAAAGGTACATGTCCATCTTTCCATCTAAGACTAACTCTTTACTCCCACTCAGCGATGCTGACTGCTTCATCAGAGGTCACGAAATGTGCTTCGCTTCATGCTGACCGCCGAGTGAGAGCGTGTACTGAGAGAGAGGGCAAGTCTTCTTCAGTCTCTCCCATTCATCATTGTGAATTGCAGCGAGACATTTCTAATGTCTGTGGTATCGACGTGTGTTGTCGCCCTTCATGTGGCACTGTGATCTTTGGACGATACCACGGTAAATATTTCGATGCTACCTGTTCTGCGTAATATTTGGGCATATGTTGAGTTTTAGCCACTGTCACATTAGCCCATCCACCACTGTCAGCTTAATAGGTTACTGCTTATGTCAAGCAGGTCATCAAATTTACTCTCTGACACATATAAACATCACTGTAACGCGCAATAATCCTTACTGTAATCTGGAATAAACTGTCCACGACATAAATTAAAAGTCGGCCGGAGTGGCCATGTGGTTCTAGGCGCCACAGTCTGGAACCGCGCTACCGCTACGATCACAGGTTCGAATCCTGCCTCGGACATGGATGTGTGTGATGTCCTTAGGTTAGTTAGGTTTAAGTAGTTCTAAGTTCTAGGGGACTGATGACCTCAGAAGTTAACTCCCATAGCGCTCAGAGCCATTTGAACCATAAATTAAAATCACCTCTAATTCTCCAGCTCCGTCCAAAGTTTTAAGGTGAAACAATACCAGAGCTGGAAATACCCTTCCAGATATTCCCAAACGGTACTCCCTGAGCCGGTACTTGGCTGAAAGTAACCGAGTTGTTCCACTGGGTCACATCTACAGAACAATACTCTACCCTTTGGAGCAGATTAAATATTTTATACAAAGTAAATGATTGAACGCCTTAAACATATCGTTTAGATCTTACGTTTGAATGATTTAACGTGAAAAAAAGTACTGTACTCCACCAGTGCAGCCTATCGTCCACAGCTCTGTTTTATGCAAGGCAGGCTGCTCACTCAACAGACAGCACTATTCTACACTACGTGTACGTATATAGTAACTTGATGAGATACGAAGTACTGATGCCATTTGAAATGTGGTATGTTCCATTTTACACTTTATCTTTTTTAACTTTGTTCTCGTTTGTTCTCTCTTTTCTTTTCTCACAGATTCTGATGATGGCATAATCCGACAAGTGTTCAGTTGTATGGTGTACGCAAATAAAACATTATGAAGGCACGTCATATGAATTAACGTAACCCGTAGCATATGTAGTTACCGGGTTAAGCATTGTGTTTATTTTGTTTTTACTTTGACGATTATAATTAATGTCTTCTTCGTAATTTGTATTCTGAGAGGGAACAATACCCTGGAGGAGCAAGAACGAAGTGCTCAGATTCAAAAGGGTGTATGACGGGGTTGTAGTCTTTTGCTCCTACTGTTTAATCTATACACGAAGAAGAAAAGGCGGAAATAAAAGAAAGGTTCAAGAGTACGATTAAAATTCAAGGTGAAAGGATATCAGTAATAAGATTCATTGTGATACTGTTATCCTCAGTCAAAGTGGAGAAGAAAATCACAGGATGTGTTGACTGGAATAAACAGTCTAGTGAGTTCAGAATACGGACTGTGAGTAAATCGAAGAAAGACGAAAGTACTGAGAAGTGGCAGAAAAGAGAACAGCGAAAAATTTAACGTCATATTGCTGATCACGAAGTGGATGAAGTTAAGGAATTATTCTACCTAGGCAGCAAATTACCCATGACGGATGGAACTATGTTGTTGTTGTTGTTGTTGTTGTTGTGGTCTTCAGTCCTGAGACTGGTTTGATGCAGCTCTCCATGCTACTCTATCCTGTGCAAGCTTCTTCATCTCCCAGTACTTACTGCATCCTACATCCTTCTGAATCTGCTTAGTGTATTCCTCTCTTGGTCTCCGTCTGTGATTTTTACGCTCCACGCTGCCCTCCAGTGCTAAATTTGTGATCCCTTGATGCCTCAGAACATGTCCTACCACCCGGTCCCTTCTTCTTGTCAAGTTGTGCCACAAACTCCTTCCCAATTCTATTCAATACCCCCTCATTAGTTATGTGATCTACCCATCTAATCTTCAGCATTCTTCTGTAGCATCACATTTCCATACAAATACTTTCAGAAACGACTTCCTGACACTTATATCGATACTCGATGTTAACAAATATCTCTTCTTCAGAAACGTTTTCCTTGCCATCGCCAGTTTTACATTTTATATCCTCCCTACTTCGACCATCATCAGTTATTTTGCTCCCCAAATAGCAAAACTCCTTTACTACTTTAAGTGTCTCATTTCCTAATCTAATTCCCTCAGCATCACCCGACTTAATTCGACTACATTCCATTATCCTTGTTTTGCTTTTGTTGATGTTCATCTTATATCCTCCTTTCAAGACACTGTCCATTGCGTTCAACTGCTCTTCCAAGTCCTTTGCTGTCTCTGACAGTATTACAATTTCATCGGCGAACCTCAAAGTTTTTATTTCTTCTCCCTGCATTTTAATACCTACTCCAAATTGTTCTTTTGTTTCCTTTAATGCTTGCTCAATATACAGATTGAATAACATCGGGGAGAGGCTACAACCCTGTCTCACTCCCTTCCCAACCACTGCTTCTCTTTCATGACCCTCGACTCTTATAACTGCCATCTGGTTTCTGTACAAATTGTAAATAGCCTTTCGCTCCCTGTATTTTACCCCAGCCATCTTCATAATTTGAAAGAGAGTATTCCAGTCAACATTGTCAAAAGCTTTCTCTAAGTCTACAAATGCTAGAAACGTAGGTTTGCATTTCCTTAATCTAGCTTCTAAGATAAATCGTAGAGTTAGTATTGCCTGACGTGTTCCAATATTTCTACGGAATCCAAACTGATCTTCCCCGAGGTCGGCTTCTACCAGTTTTTCCATTCGTCTGTAAAGAATTCGTGTTAGTATTTTGCAGCTGTGACTTATTAAACTGATAGTTCCGTAATTTTCACATCTGTCAACACCTGCTTTCTTTGGGATTGGAATTATTATATTCTTCTTGAAGTCTGAGGGTATTTCGCCTGTCTCATACATCTTGCTCACCAGATGGTAGAGTTTTGTCAGGACTGGCTCTCCCAAGGCCATCAGTAGTTCTAATGGAATGTTGTCTACACCCGGGGCCTTGTTTCGACTCAGGTCTTTCAGTGCTCTGTCAAACTCTTCACGCAGTATCGTGTCTCCCATTTCATCTTCATCTACATCTACATCCTCTTCCATTTCCATAATATTGTCCTCAAGTACACCGCCCTTGTATAGACCCTCTGTATACTCCTTCCACCTTTCTGCTTTCCCTTCTTTGCTTAGAACTGGGTTTCCTTTCTCCAAAGATCTCTTTAATTTTCCTGTAAGCAGTATCTATCGTACCCCCAGTGAGATAAGCCTCTACAGCCTTACATTTGTCCTCTAGCCATCCCTGCTTAGCCATTTTGCACCTCCAGAAGGAACTAGGGCGACATAAAAAGCAGACTACCATTGGCAAAGACGACGTTCTTGGCGAAGAGAAGTTTACTAGTATCAAACTTGGACCATAATATGAAGAAGAAATTTCTGAGAATGTACAATTGGAGCATAGCATTGTGTGATGGTGAAACATGGACTGTGGGAAAAGCGGAACAGAAGAGAATCGAAGCATTTGAGATGTGCTGCTCCATACGAATGTTAACAATTACGAGAATTCGTAGGATAAGGAATGAGGAGGTTCTCCACAGCCACGGGGAAAGAAACAGAAAGCACAGACAAGTGAAGGGACCTCTAAGATGAAAAAGAATGACACAGAAAACGAATTCGTTGTGGGCCGCATCAATCCAGTTAGAGAACTGATGACTCATATATATGATTATGTATTTCTGTTAATGGATGCAGCCCTAACGAAATAGTATGCAAATTTTTTTAAAAAGGAATAAAATATAACAGGAGAAGTGAGCCTGACCCAGATCGAATACGTTTCACGGATTTTCAACGAAGCTGGTGAGCCGGCCAGCCTGGATGCTAGTTTAAGTCGGTTTCTCACATCCCTCTACGTGAGCAATTGTCTAGTACCCACGTCCTGCCTCAGACACGTTACGCAAAGATTTATAAAGCGTTCTGAGACTTGCACAGAGGATTAACTCTAAGCGCAAACAGATGGGGCACAAAGATTCCGTCCTGGGAGCTGACTGAGGGACTGGTGACTTCAGATTGTCAGTCTCTTCGAAACCTCAATCAGCAGCAAGGGATATTCGCAGTATTTCGTGCACTGACGGCTGTTTTACACGATCGACCTTCTAGTCCGACTCGTCGAATCTGTGTGTACAGTATACCAGTGAGCTAGTGAGGTCAATGATCAACTGACTGTATCGAATGTGGAGCTCTAGATACTGCAAGACTGCGCATACGTACAAACAGTGAACTGTGGCGTAGGCTGCTACCCTATTCTCGCCGTACTCAGTCGTGTTATAATAGTGGATTTCATGCTTTTGCGACCTCTTTATTTTATTGTTTTCTTTTGGTGGAACAGTGCAAACGTTGCTTGACGACGATATTTTTCTTACTACTTTTTCCTGCTACTACTCCACGCCAATAGATGCCAAATATCTGAAAGCGAGAAAGGGAATTAGTTTCTGCGATACCCAGAAAATGAAAAAAACCTAACCATGCAAAAATAATAACGTAAATAGACGAATATTTTTAATGAAAATTACTTAAATTCTGAAAAAAGTCGGATCTATTGAACGAAAAATAATTTTCAGTGTTTTTTGTTACTTCGAAAATGAAATATGAATGTTAAAGCAAAAAGGGTCTATGCAATGACTCAGTTAAATATTATTTGATGTGTTTTTATGTACATATTTTCTCAAGCAAATATTTGCTGATGTCTTAACGATACTCTTCCAATGCTTGGAGCTCTCAATGGTGTGGATAAATTACAAGACACGCATTATAAAGAATACCTACTAAGAACTCTTCTTCGGTCATTAACAACTTCTGTTATGTCTGCTAGTTCCTTCATTCTGCTACTACATTTCAACTCAAACTGGATGATACGTCATTGTCTAACTTTCACAGTTAGGGTGGCAAACTGCATAATAGACAACTCTGACGCGCGCGCGCGCGCGCGCACACACACACACACACACACACACACACACACACACACAGTATTGGGGGGGCCGACTTATAAACAAAACAATCACTCGTGTCAGGCAACTATCGTCCAGGAACAATACGCCAGGAGCGATGCAGTAGACTCATTTGCCACGAGTTGTCGATTCAGACAAGAAAGTCTATCATCAGAAGGCGATTCCTCGTTTTCTTGCCGCGAAAGTTGACCCACACGCCACAGCGTCGAAAGGGCGGTCAACCTGTCTGCCAGTTGCGTGACGGAGCAGTTTGCCGCGGCTTCCTCCACGTGTCAGCTGTCGAGAAGTAAACGCTGCAGGTAGCCTAGTTGGTGACCTTCACCCAGAACGGCTTGCCCGTAAGGTTGTCGGGCAGGAACTCGCTTACGAGGAGCGACGTTCCTCTTGTCACGAACCTGCAGCGTGTAGCCTAGCCTGCAGGCGCAGTCTCCCCGCCTCATTCTCTTGCCGCGCACTCGCTGCCAGCCTCCGGAATACAGATGGTATTGGTCGTGCGTTGTCGCCCAAGTTTTTACAAAGACGCTTACAGTTAAATTCGTAAGCTTTTGCTGACGCTGCGCACGGGTAACTAGAAAGAAGGATTAAGAACTGCGCGGTAGTTTCAGAATTACACTGGTGAGCCCAAAACATTACGACCTCCTGCCTAATAGTGTGTTGGCCCGCCTTCGGAACACTACACAGAAACGATTCTGTGTGGCCTGGATTCGACAAGCCCTGGGTAAGTTTCAGAGGATACGTTACATCAGATGTCTACGCACTGGTCACGCATTTCCCGGGGGAGACAAGTGAAAGGCGTGGGAGGGGGAAATTGATGGAGGGGGGGGGGGGGAGGGCTGAAGAAGGCACGCGACAATCAGATGCGTTCCATCGGATTCTGTTCTGGCGCATTTGGTGACTAAAACATCAATATGAGTTCGCTATCACGCTCTTCAAAACACTGCTGCAAGGTTCACGATTTGCGACACAGTCAAACATCCTGCTGGAGTACACTTTCGCTGTCAGATGATATCAAGCATGAAGGGATGCACGTGGTCTGCAATGACGTTCACCAAGGCCACAGCTGTCACGGCGCCTTCGCTTCGTACCGCACGTCCTATAGGAGGCCAAGGGAATGTCCCCCATAGAATAATACTGACCCACGGCCTTCTCCCATCGCGCGGTCCATGGTTCAAGCAGCCGTCCGCACACGACCATCGACAAGCTGTAACAACAGAGTGGTTCATCCGACCAGGGAACTCTATTCTATTGATCCCCAGTCCACCCTAGACTATTCCGTGCCCATGAAAGGAGACTACTGGGGCACTTCTGTATGTGGCACCCGAATATAATTTTATTAACTATGTATATCTTTGATAGGCTTTATATTGCTGGCCCACAGATACTGCTTCTGGTCTGATATTATTATAGTGTTGGATGCAGCTCTCCATGCTACTCTATCCTGTGCAAGCTTCTTCATCTCCCAGTACCTACTGCAACCTACATCCTTCTGAATCTGCTTAGTGTATTCATCTCTTGGTCTCCCTCTACGATTTTTATCCTCCACGCTGCCCTCAAATACTAAATTGGTGATCCCTCGATGTCTCAGAACATGTCCTACCAACCGATCCCTTCTTCTAGTCCAGTTGTGCCACATACTCCTCTTCTCCCCAATTCTATTCAATACTTCATCAATAGTTGTGTGATCTACCCATCTAATCTTCAGCATTCTTCTGTAGCACCACATTTCGAAAGCTTCTATTCTCTTCTTGTCCAAACTATTTATCGTCCATGTTTCACTTCCATACATGGCTACACTCCTTACAAATACTTTCAGAAACGACTTCCTGACACTTAAATCTATACTCGATGTTAACAAATATCTCTTCTTCAGAAACGCTTTCCTTGCCATTGCCAGTCTACATTTTATATCCTCCCTACTTCGACCATCATCAGTTATTTTGCTCCCCAAATTGCAAACCTCCTTTACTACTTTAAGTGTCTCATTTCCTAATCTAATTCCCTCAGCGTCACCCGACTTCATTCGACTACATTCCATTATCCTCGTTTTGCTTTAGTTGATGTTCATCTTATATCCTCCTTTCAAGACACTGTCCATTCCCTTCAACTGCTCTTCCAAGTCCTTTGCTGTCTCTGACAGAATTACAATGTCATCGGCGAACCTCAAAGTTTTTGTTTCTTCTCCAAGGATTTTAATACCTACTCCGAAATTTTCTTTTGTTTCCTTTACTGCTTGCTCAATATACAGACTGAATAACATCGGGGAGAGGCTACAACCCTGTCTCACTCCCTTCCCAACCACTGCTTCCCTTTCATGTCCCTCGACTATTATAACTGCCATCTGGTTTCTGTACAAATTGTAAATAGCCTTTCGCTCCCTGTATTTTACCCCTGCCACCTTTAGAATTTGAAAGAGAGGAACCTATGATCATTAGTCTGCAAATCACGTACATACTGATCCAACGTTTTTCAGTATACCGTTCTCACTCACAAGAAAAATATCTCCACTTAACGCCAATATTTGAAAGAAAATGTCTTGGTGATGTAGTGAGACAAGTTTGTGTGTTAAATTAAGCGTACATACTGTTTTTACCTTCTTTCATCCAAACTGTAAGCGAAATTTTACATTGTTACAGTAGCCGGTGGTGATACTTTGAATTAAATTAAAATGTTTAGTCGAGATGATTACTAACCAAAAATGATTAATTACTCCTTTCTTGCTGAAATATCTTCTGTATGGTCACAAAAGTACACTCCTTACGCGCTGGATAAAATATTGGTCTCTGAGACATGAAAATAGGAAGAAGTGTGGAAAGTAAAATCTAGGACAAAAGAGGTTCTGCAACTAAAATGCGTTACTTCAGTTCAGCTGAATTTCTCAAGACGTTTTCAGTTATGGAACAGTTGGCATAACAGACTAAGCACTCTCCAGTAAAGGTCCTAAAATTTATCGACACAAAGCGATGAGACAAACACTTTCGAAGAACACATTTATGACTTGGCTGTTTAAACTACGGGCTGCAGGCGGAACCTGTGATAAGCCACTTGTGCTGGCCTCTACTTCAAGAATGCGGCCGGTCATCTTCCTTTACCTGGACGTTTCTTTCCGAAACAGAAGCAGCATCGCAACAACAATTGACAGGAACATTGTAAAAGTTCGCGAATGTTCAGATATCTTGGATTACTATTTGATAAGCATGCAGCTTATAAAAACAGCCAATGAACCATGGATAGAGAGCCATACAGCAAGCATACTTTCAGAAACGGACGTATAAAGCAGCTATTGAGAGACATGCGTTCTGTGATTCGGATTATCGGACGTTAGAAAGAACAAAAGAAAAGCAAGAGGGTATCGCGGATTGGACATGTGCCAAATACAACCATGAGATAAGAACCAACATGACAAAAGATAATTCGATAGGCTGGAACAAAATAGGCTGATGTGGTATGAACAGCATAGAAGGATCGGAAAGGAAAAATACCTTGTAAAAATATGGAATAAGCATGCTTCCCGAAAAACAAACGTGAGGAAGACCGAAAAAAAAACAATCGAGATTAAGCGTGTAGACAGTCACGGGCAGCAGGCAGAGTCTTTCGTCGTATTGGTTGTAGCAAACGGTATATACTGCAAAACACCAATAATAATAAAAAAGTGGCAGGCAGTCTTTGCAATCGAGGCAACTTACCGATAAAGTGCTAGACTCGCACTAGACAGGAGCGAGGCTCAAATTTCTTTCGGTGATACAAACTCAGGTTTCCTATGCTCCAAATTCATTGATAGGACATCCTCTAAAATGCCCTCGGATGCCGTTAAAAGTATTTAGTCGCACAAGCTCTTCAAAATGCATGTAGATAAAGCGTCGTGCAGAACCCACATAGCAAAACACTGACCCCTTAACGTAGGCTACAAGGAACTGTGGAAAACATCGCTTTTGAACATTGTTGCTATATAACAAGAGTGGTCAACATCGAGATTATTTACGATCTACCTACAACCACTTCGTAAATATTTGAAGTTGACACCTTATTTGTCTCAACCTGTATATTCCCCGCCCACAACCACAAACATTTTTTTTAAAAATTGATATCTAGGCATCAGAGTCAACCACAAACTAAAGAAGTAATTATCAAACCACACGTTTCTTGGCGCACGTCATTGCTTTAACAGGCACAGTCCTACTGGAAACTGGCGGTTCTGTGTAACTGTGACCTAACAATAAGCTCAGCCACTTCTGAAAGTATGGTACGATATTAAATACAAAGAGCCGCCAACACTGGTAACAACAGAGGCTCTTACCAGGCTGGGCATCGAATCGAACTGTGCTTGAAAGACAGAACCGGGTACGTTTCTCCATGCTGCGTCAACTTTAAGCCAGAATTCATAAATTCTATTGGCTGGCTAGTGGTGGCTAGTCCCTCGGCGATCATTACCAGATGTCTACAGTGCGGAAGAGATCCAGGGAACTTGCTGGCCTTGCCTACAGTCGTAGACCTTCTGCATCGAGGTGTGTGAGGTCATGATGGGACAGCACGGTCAACATCTGATCTTGCGTTATCTTGTTGAAACACGTCGTCACGGGGGCCACGAAAATAGGGTACAGCCACCAACCTAACGCCTCAGAAATGTAAAGGCTGATGTCCAAATTACCGGCTCTACGGACAAGAATTAATCGTGTTGTGAATCCAGTGGCAATCCCGAACCTCATCACGAAAAGGTGAATTTGGCAACTTTCGTTCTCTTCGGACCCTCCACACATGTATACGTCCATCGTGATTCTGTACGCACATCCTGGTCTCGTCTGGAAGGACGCCCTTGACACTTCTGCCTCCAGTGTTGTTGTTACGATCGACACTGTTGCATGCCTCTCTGGAACCGCATCAAAGGAAGTCGCAACAATGGCTACCTCGCTGACAGTCCGTGGTGCTCCAGATGTCGTTGAAGTGTCCGAATGGAGACATCTCTTGCTGCAAACAAGACCATTTACTGACGCAAGTTATGTGACGTCGCTGCGAGATCCTACAAGAACGGTATTTCTGTCCTCTCGGGCGCTATTCGTGTGGGGCTGCTGATATCCTGCACTGTGGTAAACGTGGCCCTCTTTCATATTCGCTTGACACTCGTGGGATACCAAGCAACGAGAGCAGCAATATTGCGGAACGATAAACGGCAGTCTCGATAGGCCAGATTCCTGCTACTGACGAATTCCGACACGACCTAGTAGACGTTTCTCCCTCTTATACGAGGCATAACACCATTTCCTCACAATTACCATCTGAATAAGAAATCTGTTAGTATTCTTTCCTTATTGACACGATTTAGCCTAACTTACTCCTATCTATTTCGTGCGGTGGAGCTGATTGTAAAGCATTTGCTTATAGAAGTAAGTGGGACACTTCATGCCGACTTGATTGTTGCACGAAACCTTCATGGTGTTGCAATTTTTATGGCCAGCAAGCGTAGAAAGCATTTGAGCTCTGTTGCACCAGCCACGTGTGTCAAACAAACAGGGTGATTCCGTGGTGATATTACAAACTTTCAGGTACGACAGAGAAGGGTGAATGTATCAATTTGAGGTAAGCGACTTTGACTGTGAAACGAATAAGTCGGAAGTTGTAAGCGAAAATCGTTCTGATACATCTGACAGTGGACCTCTTCTACAGCAAGCTCTTTGCTTTCCATACTTTGGGAGGAGGTAGTATGGACCAAAACTAGAAAATATTTTTTGGTAAACATGGGCTGTAAAATGCATACCTTAAGAGCTCTGAGCACTTGCTCAGCAGAAGCGATGTATTCCACCGTAGCAAAGATGAAGAAGTGCTCATAGCACTTAAGGTATGCACCTCAGAACCCAAGATTAGTGGACTTATTTTCTTGTTTTGATCCTCATTATCTTCTCCTAAAATATGGAAAGCAAAGGGCTTGCTGCGGATGAAGTCCACTGTCAGTTACATCAAAACGATTCTCGCTTATAACTTTCGATTCGGACCGTTCCGGACCTTCTCAATCATCCCTGAAAGTTTGTAGCAGGGTGGCGGAACCAGCCTGTATAATTCTTACTGCATTGAAATTAAGGTATTAAATGTATTTATATGTTAATCGTGGGGCGAAATCGTTAGTATAATGTCGTGATAAATTTGAAACAAAATATCCTCAATCAAGAGGCACTCTAGAATGAAATTTTCACTCTTCACCGGAGTGTGCGCTGATATGAAACTTCCTGGCAGATTAAAACTGTGTGCCCGACCGAGACTCGAACTCGGGACCTTTGCCTTTCGCGGGCAAGTGCTCTACCAACTGAGCTACCGAAGCACGACTCACGCCCGGTACTCACAGCTTTACTTCTGCCAGTACTTGCCCGCGAAAGGCAAAGGTCCCGAGTTCGAGTCTCGGTCGGGCACACAGTTTTAATCTGCCAGGAAGTTTCAAGAGGCACTCTGTTTGCAAAGAGACACTCTGTTTGCAAAGTCTAAACAGTTTCACAGGATGTGAAAAATTACTCTTAATTTTCGTTTAAAAAATTGTTTTCTAACGAATACCATTCAGTTTTACAAACATTCTATAAATGAGAACTTTGGCAACTTTCTTTCAGTTCAGACAAATAATTGAAAATTATTGCTTAGATAATTCGGAAACATTTTCATTATTATCAATAAATAATTAGGCATTAATTTATTTCTAATCAAGATTTTCGTTCATTTGCGCATGCAGAATGTTACACGTAATTGAAAAATGTTGCAGTAAACTTTGTAACACGACGGCGTAGCTTCGTAACTAACTTCACGGCCACTATCTATAGTGGCCTTCACCAGTAAATTTCTCGTCCTGACGAAGAGGAGTTGCCACAAAATTTGTTCATGTGCAGAAAGGTTCGACTGGAAAGGTATGATAGCACATTTATTGTCTCTCTTCTCGTCAAACGTATGTTTACACGTTGCGTGACTCTCTGTTCTCTGTGATTACACAGTACGCCTGTGACGTAACTTCTTTGTTGAGCCTTCATTCCGCAGCTGAGGTTCGCAGCGTTGACCATGGGCACTGCAGAAACGACGTAAGGCTAGTGCAATATGCAAATGAATCACGAGATTCACTCGAGTTTGCAAAAAAGGACTGACTGATCCAAGTTCTCAAAATTTACCATACTTCCCGATTAGTTTAACCCAGAGACTTCTTTGCACCTATTTCCAACAATGTAATGTGTACTTTCGGGTGCTCAGCTTAGTTGTCAATTCCATTTTTATACACAATATTCAGAGGCCAAACCAGTTTGAAGTATATGACGCCGGGTCGGTTGTGGAAATATTAGGCTGACAAATGGTGTGACCAATGCGACTGAATAGCTGAAAGCTCGCCATTAACCAAACAAGCCAAGACAACATGAGACGTTACATTTACAATAACTCTTTCACTGAACTCTTGTTTCCAAAAGCTCTGGAATGCTGATAAAATACATAAAAAAGCTTACTTGTAGGTTACCACACAGAAACCAATTTTATTTTGTGTGTGTGTGTGTGTGTGTGTGTGTGTGTGTGTGTGTGTGTGAGAGAGAGAGAGAGAGAGAGAGAGAGAGAGAGAGAGAGAGAGAGAGAGAGAGAAATTAGTTGTATTGTGGATTTTTGTATATTTGAGAAACGTGATAGAGTACAAAACGAGAAAATGAATATACTTGAGCCAATTAATGGTTCATCTGTTCAAGCAAACATAAGTCTCCGTCCCCTGTATATTGGTTACCACATTTTGAGTTCGTCTTGTAGAAAACCATTACCTAACATGAGCTATTTTACCTTCTAATCAAATACAATGTCGCCCAAGGAAACAAGAAATCCTTAATACTACCTTTATAATAATAGTAATAATTCCAATGAAGAATGGATTACAGAGACAGTTCCACAGGAATGGAAATGTACGTCGATTTGCCCACACAAAACAGGCGACAGTATAAACCTTGATAATTACAGAGGTAACTCGTTATTACCTCTCACTTACTAAATTCTTTCCAAGGCATTACTCAACAGACTAGAGCCACAAGCGGCTGCGAAGATAGATGAATGCCGATCATGCGTCAGAAAAGGAGGATGCTGTACTGAACAGATTTGAAACCTATGAACACGCCTGAAGTCAGACAGGGGAACAACACTCTAGTGACATTCGCGGACTTTAAAAAGGCCTATGACTCCACAGACAGGCAGACACATTTTTACACACTAGAAGAATACGGAATAGACAGAAAAACTAGGACACTCATGCAACAGACGCTCACAGACAACACACCCAAAATATAATTTATGGGGAAACCATTCGAGATACATATAGTAGTGGAAATTAGTACAAACGCATTGATTTTCGTAGGAAAACTGACACTGCGGTTTGCAATAGTTGTGCACAATATACACGCAATAGTATGAGATCCAGTTTGCCGACAAATGCTGTCAAATGGTATAGCATTCGAAGTCAACAGTAAAGTACATAAAAAGACATCAGTGATTCAGGTGGTAGAGTGTGGAACTCGGTGTAAAGGCAGTCGGCTCTGTGCGGCGTTACTGTGTGCAAATAGGAAGCAGACACCATTAGTGACAACGCATGTTGTGTACATAAACCACGACAGTGATGATGCCACGATAAAAAAGCAAAAATCTCCGCGTACAAGGAAGTGGGACCATCTAATGTTCAAACTGCCGAGAAGCTGGGCCGTTCACGTGCAGTGAAACTGGATGCGCGATATGCACAGAATGGGAAGTAGGGCTAAGTAGAAAACTGTCTATTAGGCATGGAAACGGCTACTCTTGCGAAAAGCAAGGGCCTTAAACCGTTATTCTTCTCAATTTGTTGGTCATTTAAAGTTGTCAGTAGCTGTCAGACGTGTACGACAAATTTTGTCACACGACAAACACCTTACATTCATGAAACGAATGCAGCAATCTACTCTAATACCCAAACAAAACAGACTAGATTGGAGTTTGCTGCAAGCATATGTCGTGACCTGCAGCATGGGATAAAGTGATCTTCAGTGATGAAAAGAAGTTTAATTTAGATGGGCCGGAAAGATTTCAGCATTAATGGCATGATCTGAGAACAGAGCAGCAGGCAAGAATGAGCAGAAAGTTTGGTAGTGGAAGTGTTAATGATTTGGGCAGCCTTCCCCGCTTAAAGTAGAACACGCATTGCTTGGCTGAACACTACATTGAACTCTAATACGTACACTGCGACGCTAAAGAGAGAATGTATGAGGACCTAGAGGACGAAAAACTAGTTTCGACGAGATAATGTATCTGTGAATGTTTATGCTACAACCAAAGAGTGGTTGAAGCTAGAGATATAAATGTCTTGCCCTGGTCCGCTCTTAAAAAATGTTGAAATGTGTGTGAAATCTTATGGGACTTAACTGCTAAGGTCATCAGTCCCTAAGCTTACACACTACTTAACCTAAATTATGCTCAGGACAAACACACACACACCCATGCCCGAGGGAAGACTCGAACCTCCGCCGGGTCAGGTCCGCTCTTAACCCGGATTTCAATCCGGTGGACAACCCTTGGGGAACATTTGCAAGGGATGTTTATCGCAATGGAAGGCAATTTGAGGCCGTATGTGAGATGAAAAGACCGCTACGAGAAGAATGGGCGACAGTTTCACTGAAAAAACTAGAAACCGTAACAAAATCAAGGCCAAAGAGTATTTTTGAGATAATTAGGAAGACCGGAGCTTGGACAAAGTACTAACAACGCAATAACACAACACGACAGTGAGTGCCTTTACACCAATTTCCACAAAGGAAATACAAATACCCTAAACACGCTGTTTTGTTACTCGTTTTATGAAAGAAACTACTTAATTCCGTCATGATTGTTCATGTCATATGTATACACTGTTTTCATAATAGATTCCATACATGTGTGATTCAGACATTGTACTATTCCTTTCGTATGAGCGCTTTTATCTTGATTCCCACTACTGTACAGGGGTCAGACAAGGAGATGGTCTCCCATCGCTTTTATTGAACATGCCCTTGTACAAAATCATCAAACAAGCGGAAGAAAACGTAAAAGCGGGGCGGTTACGAAGAACGCACGCAAACGAGACAGTCTCAAAATACCTGGCATTTGCTGATGACGTGGCAATACTCAGCAGCTACAGACAAGAAGCGTAAGGAGCATCGGAATATTGCCGTGAAGGCTCTGCCAGAACGGGCCTACATGCATCATATGAGAAAACGCAGTGCATGGAAAGAAAGAACAACAACACACCGGTTAACATAGTGGAAAAATTCAAGTATCTAGGGTAACAAACAAAAAGGAGAATAAAAAAAGACGTACGACATAAAACGAACAGAAAAACTTCAGAAAGCGTACAAACTGACAAGGACGCACTACAATGAAAGAGACATTTCAAGAAAGGCCAAACTCAGACATTACAATACAGCTGTAGCACAGGAGCACTCTACACTTCAGAAAAGATAACAGTTGGAGAATCAGATCTCACAGAGACAGAAAAAATAGAACATAACATCATAGAACGTAAAATCCTACAATGTAAAATCTTCAAAAAAAATGTTTGGAGTAGTACACAGAGATGGAATATGGACGAAGAAACCAACAAAAGAATAATGCGAACACACACACTCACAGACATGATCAGAAAACGCCGACTAATATTTTATGGACACAAACACAAAACGATCATCAGACTCACGAAGAGGATACATGATGCAGTAAACTGCTTAAACAAAAACCAATTGATTTAGCGATATAGAAGACCTAAAAAAGAGGAATCAGTACGGAATTGATATACGAAAGAGACAAATTCAGAAACAAAATGACGGAAACGAAATCTAAAGTAAAAGAAAGGAAGAAAAAAAGAAATTATGGAGAGAGCAAAGGAAACAGAATTGAAGAGATTTTGGGAAAAGAAAGAGAAGAAGGAAAGAAGAAATGACTGAATAATCATTTAACATTCAAGTTAAACATTGTCTTAAGGACAAAAGTGTAATAATAATAATAATAATAATAATAATAATAATAATAATAACATATATAAATAAAAATGTAAATGATCGCTTGCTCAAAATCGTATATTTCCGAAAGTGCTTCGCTGACTGCTTTGAAATTTTGACACAAAGTCGCATTTGAAAACGCCAACTGCTTTTATATACTATTTTTATGTATTTAACTCGTAAACAAATACATAATATATAAGGGGGAACTGTTGTTTTAAAAAATCTCAAAAAGTACTCACAAGGTTTATCGGTTTATGATTAGAATATTACTGCAGAATCTAATCTGCAAAAACAGTATAGAAGGCTCAAGGTAAGAGAGAGAGAGGGGAAGAGGATATGGACAGAGGGCTCGGAGGAAATTTACATAGAAAGCGAAAAGGAGCAGATGGACAGAGAGAGGGGCAGAAGAAGGTGGAGAGAGGGGGAGGAGATTGATATACACACATCAAAAAAGTTTTGCGTCATCCCAGTTCCCAGAACTACTGAAGATAGACGTTGACTATGTATATTTTATCACAGGCACAGTGCCTTTGACTGTCCAGAGATGTCGCTAAAACCGCCCACACATGTGAACAACCAGCGCCTATTATACAGAGGGGGTCCGACAGCCGATCAGTTCCAATCATTCCACCAGGAAGGAGGTACTCGGCTCGTGTTGTCTGTATTCAACGATGACTAGACGGTCAATACCGGGGTTCGATCGCGTCCGCATCGTTACTTTGTGCCAGGAAGGGCTCTCAACAAGGGAAGTGTCCAGGTGTCTCGGAGTGAACCAAAACGTTTTGTTCGGCCATAGAGGAGATACAGAGAGACACGAACTGTCGATGACATGTCTCGCTCACGCCGCCAAAGGGCTACTGCTGCAGTGGACGACAGCTACCTACGGATTATGGCTCGGAGGAACCTTGTACAACAACAACAACACCATGTTGAATAATGCTTTTAGTGCAGCCACAGGACGTCGTGTTACGACTCAAACTGTGCGCAGTAGGCTGCATGATGCGCAACTTCACTCCCGACGTCCATGGCGAGGTCCGTTTTTGCAACCACGACACCATGCAGCGCGGTGCAGATGTGCCCAACAACATGCCGAATGGACCGCTCAGGATTGGCATCACGTTCTCTTCACCGATGAGTGTCGCATATGCCTTCAATTAGACAATCGTGAGAGACGTGTTTGGAGGTAACCCAGTCACGCTGAACGCCTTAGACACACTGACCAGCGAGTGCAGCAAGGTGGAGGTTCCCTGATGTTTTGGGGTGGCATTATGCGGGGCCGACGTACGCCGCTAGTGGTCATGGAAGGCGCCGTAACGGCTGTACGATACCTGAATGCCATCCTCCGACCGATACCGCCAGCATGTTGGCGAGGCATTCGTCTTCATGGAGGACAATTCGCGCCACCATCGTACACATCTTGTGAATGACTTCCTTCAGGATAACGACATCGCCCGACTAGGGTGACCAGCATGTTCTCCAGACATGAACCCTATCGAACATACCTGGAATAGATTGAAAAGGTTTAGCCGGACGAGGTGGCCGAGCGGTTCTAGGCGCTACAGTCTGTAACTGCGCGGCCGCTACGGTCGCAGGTTCGAATCCTGCCTCGGGCATGGATGTGTGTGATGTCCTTAGGTTAGTTAGGTTTAAGTAGTTCTAAGTTCTAGGGGACTGGTGACCTCAGAAGTTAACTCCCATAGTGCTCAGAGCCATTTTTATTGAAAAGGTTTATTTATGGACGACGTGACCCACCAACTGCTCTGAGGGTTGTACGCCAAATCGCCGTTGAGGAGGGGGACAATCTGGACTAACAGTGCCTTGATGACCTTGTGGATAATATGCCACGGCGAAAACAGGCATGCATCAATGCAAGAGGACGTGCTACAGGGTATTAGAGGTACCGGTGGGTACAGCAGTCTGGACCACCACCACTGAAGGTCTCGCTGTAAGGTGGTACAACACGCAATGTGTGGTTTTCAGAGCAATAAAACGGGAGGAAATGATATTCATGTTGATCTCTATTCCAATTTTCTGTACAAGTTCCGGAACTCTCGAAACCGATGTGGTGTAAAACTTTTTTTTGATGTGTGTAGAAAGGAGGAGGAGGTGATGAAGAGAGAGGAGACAGGAGGAGGTGGGCAAAAAAATGGGGAGGAGGAGGTGAACAGAGACGGGAGGGGGGAGGAGATCATGACGTAAATCTAATTCCAAAATGTACTCGTATTAGAAACGCGTACTTTCTCTTTTGTTTCCTCTTTCCATTTAATCAGACTGAGCCACAGCAACGCGTGGCCGGGAACAGCTAGTAATAATAATAATAATAAAGTCTTTTCTAGCAAATAAAGTAAAGGGCAGTACTAAATTAGAAGCCCACGTTACAAATTGAGCAGTCACGCGATAACAAATAGAAACAGTACTCAGTGGGAAGCGGGAGAATCTGACGTAGAAGTAACAATGGCCACGACGTGGAACGTGCAGAAGACGGCAGGCCAGAGGCGGCAGCTACCAGGCACCGCGCCTGCGCGTGGGGGGCGCAGGCTCGTCCACGGCCGCGGCGCGGGAAGTGGTTTGGCGCGGCGCCAGGGCGGCCGTGCTGAGCGTCCGCGATTTCAGCAGCGTTCGCGATCCACGCTGCGTCTCGTTAAAAACTCTGGGAGTGTCGAGGGCCGGGCCACAGCCCGGAGGTGGCAGGCTGACCACAAACTGCCGACATCCGTGGCTAAGTAGCATACGTACTTTCTCTTACATACGTCTTCAGTATACGCCTCCACAGCAGGGGCCAGGGGACAGAGAGAGAAAGGTGGCATTTGACCGCAGAGTAGTCCCATTTCACTACATCAGCATTCCTTTTCTGTGAATACCGTACTTCACTCTAATGGCAGAAAGGTTCCCCAACACGCAACTATTGTGACTGTGCTATTTGACACCGAACAACTGCTATAATGGTCACCAATTATCAGGGTGATTAAAAAAGAATACCACAACTTTAAAAATGTGTATTTAATGAAAGAAACATAATATAACCTTCTGTTATACATCATTACAAAGGGTATTTAAAAAGGTTTTTTTTTTCACTCAAAAACAAGTTCAGAGATGTTCAATATGGCCCCCTCCAGACACACGAGCAATATCAACTCGATACTCCAACTAGTTCCACACTCTCTGTAGCATATCAGGCGTAACAGTTTGGATAGCTGCTGTTATTTCTCGTTTCAAATCATCAATGGTGGCTGGGAGAGGTGGCCGAAACACCATATCCTTAACATACCCCCATAAGAAAAAATCGCAGGGGGTAAGATCAGGGCTTCTTGGAGGCCAGTGATGAAGTGCTCTGTCACGGGCTGTCTGGCGGCCGATCCATCGCCTCGGGTAGTTGACGTTCAGGTAGTTCCGGACAGATAAGTGCCAATGTGGTGGCGCTCCATCCTGCTGAAATATGAATTGTTGTGCTTCTTGTTCGAGCTGAGGGAACAGCCAATTCTCTAACATCTCCAGATACTGTAGTCCAGTT